>NC_090191.1:42570523-42578023 GCF_024679245.1 Pseudorasbora parva
CACTGTACACTCACACTGTACACTCATAATGTACACTCACACTGTACACTCACACTCATACTGTACACTCACACTCATACTGTACACTCACACTCATACTGTACACTCATACTGTACACTCACACTGCACACTCATACTGTACACTCACACTCATACTGTACACTCATACTGTACACTCACACTCATACTGTACACTCACACTGCACACTCACACTCATACTGTACACTCACACTGCACACTCATACTGTACACTCACACTCATACTGTACACTCACACTCATACTGTACACTCACACTGCACACTCATACTGTACACTCACACTCATACTGTACACTCACACTCATACTGTACACTCACACTGCACACTCACACTCATACTGTACACTCACACTGCACACTCATACTGTACACTCACACTCATACTGTACACTCACACTCATACTGTACACTCATACTGTACACTCACACTCACACTGTACACTCACACTCATACTGTACACTCATACTGTACACTCATACTGTACACTCACACTGCACACTCACACTCATACTGTACACTCACACTCACACTGCACACTCATACTGTACACTCACACTCATACTGTACACTCACACTCATACTGTACACTCACACTCACACTGCACACTCATACTGCACACTCACACTCATACTGTACACTCACACTCACACTGCACACTCATACTGTACACTCACACTCATACTGTACACTCACACTCACACTGCACACTCATACTGTACACTCACACTCATACTGTACACTCACACTCACACTGCACACTCATACTGTACACTCACACTCATACTGTACACTCACACTCACACTGCACACTCATACTGTACACTCACACTCATACTGTACACTCACACTCATACTGTACACTCACACTCACACTGTACACTCACACTCATACTGTACACTCATACTGTACACTCACACTCATACTGTACACTCACACTGCACACTCACACTCATACTGTACACTCACACTCACACTGCACACTCATAGCCGCTGTAGTGAGATGGGCTTTGTGTCGATGTGTTTAGTGCCTCTATATCTTGTGAGTGGGAATGGACTGAATGCCAATGGAGGCCTATCTGAAGCCTTTCTCAGCTTTACACTAAAATATCTTCATTTGTGTTCTGAAGATGAACGAAGGTCTGACGGGTGTCCAACGACATGAGGGAGAGGAATTAATGAGATTATTTTCATTTTTGGGTGAACTATCCCTTTAAAGTGTAGTATGAGCACTGAGCTAGCGCTGTGATTGGTTGATTGGCTCACCGGTGCTGTCGTCGTACACCACCGTAACCGTCCTCCACCTGAAGAAGTGCACCAGGTCCAGAATGGCGCGGCTGAGCGAGCAGAAGTCCGGATAAAGACTCACGTAATACGAGTCTCTGTTATCCGACACCTGATGCTTCCAGCGGGTCTGAATGTGAGGCACGCCCAGCGCGTTCGAGATCGACTGCACCGCATTGGCTGACGAGCTGTGGGAGGGGCCGAAGATCGCTGCCACGCCCAGGGAGAGCTGCTCGCAGGCTGGTGATTGGACGGCAGAAAAGAACACAGGACCAATCAAACGCTGCTCTGCAGAAAACATTTGCATTCTTGATTCTTTTTTAGAGAACATTTTTGATTATTATTTACAAATATTTAAATGTTGATTATTATTTACAAACATTTACATAATTGTTTATTATTATTTATGAATATTTAATTATTGGTTATTATTTACAAATATTTACACGATTGTTTATTATTATTTACAAATATTTAATGGTTGATTATTATTTATAAATGTTTACATGATTGATCATTATTTTTATTGGTAATTACCTTTTTTTTACAAACGTTCATATTCTTGATTATTTTTACAAATATTTACATTTTATTTACAAATATTTACATGGTTGTTTATAATATTTACAAATATTTACATTCTTGATTGTTGTTTGCAACTATTTACATTTTTATTTACGATCATTGACATTTTTGTTTACAAATATTAATATTCTGATTAATATTTACAAATATTTTCATTTTATATTTGATTTCTCCTTTTTTACAAAGATTTACATTATTGATTATTGTTTACAAATATATACATTTTATTTACAAATATTCAAATTGTTGATTATCGACATGTTTTACATTTTATTTACAAATACTTACATTATTTATTATTATTATTTACAAATATTCAATGGTTGATTTTTATTTACAAATATCTACATGATTGTTTATTTTTATTGGTAATTATTGACATTTTTATTTACAAATGTTCATATTCCTGGATATAATTATTTATTTATTTACATTTTATTTAAAAATATTCAGATTACTGGCCATATTGGCACATTTTAAATTGTATTTACAAATATTTACACAGTTGTTTATTGTTATTGACAAATATTGATTATTATTTACAAATATTTGCATTTTATTTATAAATATTCAGATTCTTGATTATTACTGACACATTTTACATTTTATTTACAAATATTCACATGATTGTTTATAATTATTTACAAATATTTAATGGTTGGTTATTATTTGCAAATATTTACATGACTATTTACAAATATTTACATGACTATTTGCGAATATTTACATGAATATTTACAAATATTTACATGACTATTTGCAAATATTTACATGACTATTTACAAATATTTACATGACTATTTGCGAATATTTACATGACTATTTACAAATATTTACATGACTATTTACAAATATTTACATGACTATTTGCAAATATTTACATGGCTATTTGCAAATATTTACATGACTATTTACAAATATTTACATGACTATTTGCGAATATTTACATGACTATTTGCGAATATTTACATGACTATTTACAAATATTTACATGACTATTTACAAATATTTACATGACTATTTGCGAATATTTACATGACTATTTGCGAATATTTACATGACTATTTACAAATATTTACACGATTGATTATTATTTACAAATAATTGCATTTTAATGACAAAAATTCAGATTCTTGATAATCATTTACAAATATTTACATTTATAATTATTTACATTTATGTTTTTATTTACAAATAATCATACTCTTGATTATTATTATTTACAAATATTTTACATGGCTTGATTATTATTTACATTTGGGGTCTATTTACAAATATTTACATTTTTATTTGCAAACATGTATATTCTTGTGTAGTGGTTACAGCAAATACATGTTTTTGCAGGTTTATTTAAGTTTACTGCCATTGAATGCGTTTTATTATCAAAATAAACCAGAACTTTCTTTAATTTTGGGTCTGTTTCTTTGTGTTTGGAACGACATGTCGGAGAGTAAATGATGATCCATTTATTCCCACATACTGTCTGAACGTTTCTTCCCATTAGATATTTAGTTAAGAACACAGCAGTCGAGGTCACTAATGCACATATTCAAATGAGTCGCATCTATTTGTCCACTTTCGTTTTGAACCGGGATGTTCCCTGACAGCAGAAGCACCTCGCATGCCATTTCTCTAAATTGAGCCCAATTTCACTTTCCATTCCACCGTAACCGTCGCGTCTGAAAGCAGCCTGAGAAAAAAGGGTCATTAAAATTACAAATGAGGCCAGTGCCTAAGCTCTGGGTTTGAAATGACAAAGCGCAGGAAAATAGGCCAGCGTGGGGAAGATAAAAGAGAGAGCACTGAAGCGTTTAAAGAAGACTTCCGCACCTTTTCTGGACGCCTCGAAACTATCGAAGACGTTGATTCTCTGGATGTCGTACGTGAGGGTCGTATTGGGCAGAAGCGTCCGATTCCTGTTGATGGTGTTCAGTGCGAATTTAAAGGCCAATTCTTCTGGTCCGGACGGGCCGCTCTCTATCGACTCAAAGATCCCACCTGCAGACAGAGAGAGAGAGGCTTGAGGCTTAAACACACTTTATTTATATGATTACAACATCAGCAAAACATCCAATTACACATAATCAAATAAACAACAACACAAAAACAAGAAATGTGTGCAACAACCCGGACTTATTGTAACATGGTAATAAAGATCAACATTTCTTCTTCAACTGTACAAAAGCTCGATTGCAGTTTTTTTGGATTGCTTACATACTAAAATCAAAAGTAGTACACTATTATCAAAACCTTACACTCAAGAAGCAAAACATCAGCCCATATTTCCACACTGTAAACCCTAATGTTGTCTTTACTTAAACAAATTAAGTAATCTTGACTAAATATTATTAGTTTAGTCCAAAAACTAAAAAATATAAGTTAGTTTAACTTACTAACCTACAAAATGCATAAACTTAAGATTTCAAGTTGTATGAACTCAAAATCATAATTAATCATAAAGCTCACTCTGCTCTTGCTTTGATGTGATTGGCCATGCAAGGAGTTCTGCCTGGCAACGAGAACTAATTCACTGATTGGAGGACATTTATAAAAGGCGGCCCTTTTCACCTCGTCTGTTGCTGATTCAAAATAAGATGGAGACTTTTTCATTGTGATGCAATCTTACATTCAATAAGTAAAAATTTGTAAGTTACTAAACCTAACAATAATATGTGAACTAACTTATAACTAACCAGATTGACTTAATTCCTGTTTTAATGAAAATAATAGTTTAGTTTAAAGTCACCATGATGGAGATCAGTGTTTGCTTTAGTCGGCTCTTGACCCTTGACTGTGTAATATTAGTGTTTCTCTGGCTGCTTTGTGTTTGTGAGACACATTTGTTAAGGAACAAAGAGTCAAGAGAAAATATCATCATGTGATGTTGTTAATAAATTAATGATGAAAACATCATCATGTATTAACAAAATCCTTGATTGTCTAATGCTCTAGTTGTCAAAGTGGTTTATAATAGTTTTAAAATATTAATATTAATAGCCATGAGATCCTTCACTGTTGTGATTTATTTAATTATTATTTGCACTAAAAGTTTAAATCTACTGCATTAGTTAGACCCACACACACATCAAGAATCGGCGTATGAATCTGTGACAATAAAAAAAAAACAGAGCAACTCTAAACATAAAACAAGCTACAAAAACATCAGAACAAAATAGCAAAAGTAAAAGGAAATAGTAAGAATCAAAGAAAATTAGATGCATAATTTATTTATGCCGCAATGCATGTTGGGACCCATGGGGAAGTTTTGATTGGTTGTACCCAGCATGGTGTGCTGAACTGGCGTACCAAGTTTGGTGAACTTAACAGTTTAAGTGCAGTGAGCGTGAGCACCAAGTTAAGTGAACTTAAATATAGAAGTTTTGGGAGACTCCATTACTCAATTGAATTGAGTTAAATCAACTTATTAGGGTTTTCAGTGTAAAGCACATTGTCAACCTCACACTTGTTGTAAAACTCTACACACAGTGACTTGCAAAACACTAAACACACTTAACATACATTACACACACACATCTATCATGAAGTCACATCCTTGCAATACCAAAGCACTGACTGTCAAATCACCGCACCGGCCAACCAATGGTTCAACACAGTCATAGGCAGCGAACCGTGCCGGCTCAGACTGAGCTTGAGGACGTAGATGTGACGCCAGTCTGACCGCTGTAGGTCTTCTAGTAGCTGTGGAAAGTGAAATCTGAATCACGTTGTTTAAATGTTTTGTCCCGTTGCTTTTGGCTCACTATGGGCTTCTCCTCATTCTTCTCCCTTGACTTTATCAGACTTTATGTCTCTGTCCCCCCGACTGCCTCATAGAGAGTAAAGATTGCCTGCGAGCGTCTCCTCAGGTCTATACGGTAATTTCTCAACTGTGCGACAGTCGCGTTGGTTATGACGCAATCGTTAGCCTATTTTTACAAAAACAGCTTCTGCGGGGCGATAGTGTAAGATACAAGGTAATGGAGCCTTTTATGCATTGTCGTGTTTCTTTAGAAATAAACAATGGACAAATGGAGTCTTTAAACGCCTCAGATGTAAAGTTATTCACTGTCAAAGTGACTCAAAAATGAATGGGAGTCAATGGGATGCTAACAGCAGGTGATGGCTTGGTTAGCAATGGCCGCCCCTATGGGTGGAACGCTTTCCGAGCGCTAGATTACCCGCTTGACTCTACTTTACGCTTCAGAACGGTTTATCGGAAACCTATGGGCGACGTCACGGACACTACGTCCATATTTTTTTACAGTCTATGTTTTCCACATTGATAATAATCATAAGTGTGTGTTGATCATCAGATCCTCATGAGAATGATTAATGAAGGATCATGTGACAGTGACGACTGGAGTAATGATGATAAATTCAGCCTTGATCACAGGAATAAATTACACTTTACTATATATTCACATAGAGAACTGATGATTTACATTATAATAATATTTCACTATTTTTATAGTATTTTTGATCGAATAAACGCAGCCTTGATGACCAGAAGAGACTCTTTTCTTCCAAAAACACATGCACTAAAAATCCCCAACCTCAGCTGACTCAGACATGATGCCGAAGAGGATTTCTGCCGCCATATTCTGGATGAATACGAGAAACCTGCACAGAAAGTCGTTCTCTCGCTGTGTAATTATGATGAAGCCGATATCAGACTTCAGTCTTTGTGGTGTTAAACACACCCGGCAGATTTTATCTGCATAAAAAGGTAGAAAGTCAAGCCTTCGCTCGGGGCTTTATTCGGCTCAAAGCTGCTGCTCTCAGATCAGGTTTCAGACGATATTACAGGAGCGCTTCATCTGCACCTGTGCTGGGGAAGTTACTCTAAAAGAGTAATGAATTACTAGATAATAATTAAGACAGTGTGTGAGAGAGAGAGAGAGAGAGAGAGAGAGAGAGAGCGAGAGAGAGTGTGTGTGAGAGAGCGAGAGAGAGTGTGTGCGAGAGAGCGAGAGAGAGAGAGAGAGAGAGAGAGAGAGAGAGTGTGTGTGAGAGAGCGAGAGAGAGTGTGTGTGAGAGAGCGAGAGAGAGAGAGTGTGTGTGAGAGAGCGAGAGAGAGAGAGACAGTGTGTGAGAGAGCGAGAGAGACAGTGTGTGTGTGAGAGCGAGAGAGTGTGTGTGAGAGAGCAAGAGAGAGAGACAGTGTGTGTGTGTGTGTGTGAGAGAGCGAGAGAGAGAGAGAGAGAGAGAGAGAGACAGTGTGTGAGTGTGTGTGTGTGTGTGTGTGTGTGTGTGTGTGTGTGTGTGTGTGTGAGTGTGTGTGTGTGTGTGTGTGTGTGTGTGTGTGTGTGTGTGTGTGTGTGTGTGTGTGTGTGTGTGTGTGTGTGTGTGTGTGTGTGTGTGTGTGTGTGTGTGTGTGTGTGTGAGGACTAAGGTCGCACCTCTGGGCTGATGGATGAGGTTCCTTCAGAAAAATAAACGTATTAAATTGTCATCTGCCGAGTTCTGCCGAGTTCTGCCGAGTTCTGCCTCCGCTCCGGATCAAAGTCTATTAAAATATTATTATTGATGAAGTGTTTGTTTTGATCAATGGATAGAATTACGACACTAGACTGAGGACGCGAGCCGTGC
>NC_090191.1:42588023-42590523 GCF_024679245.1 Pseudorasbora parva
AATGAAATATGTATATTTATAATCAATATAATGCATGCTGGGACTGCCTTTTAAGTGAAGTATAAATATGAAGAGCGCTTGTCTAAGGAGTCTTAAAGGTGCAGTAAGCGATTTCTGAACTACACACCTGTAGCCAGTGTCGGTGGTAACGCATTACAAGTAACTCGAGTTATGTAATCAGATTACTTTTTCAAGTAAATAGTAAAGTAACGTATTGCTTTTAAAATGTACAGCAAAATATCTGAGTTACTTTTTAATAAAAAACAAAGGTGAGCCAAAAGTAACGCAAAAGTACCGTAATGCATTACTTTTCTTTTAAAAAGTAACTAAGTAACTCGATTAGTTACTTTTTAAGGGAGTAACGCAATATTGTAATGCATTACTTTTCAAAGTAACTTTCCCCAACACTGCCTGTAGCCAATCAGCAGCAAGAGGCGTGTGTACTCACGAAGGGGGAGGAGCCTGTGCTGCATCATAGAGACTGAGCGTATTTAGGCCACGCCCACACCGGGGAGTAACCAATCCAACGCTCTCCATTGACTTTGTATTGCGTGAGGCGCCTTCTTGTCATTTTGGACTTATTACAAAAATCAGAACAATGTCTAAAAGCTGATATGTGACAACAAAAAAGTGAATGCAAAAACGCAAGTTACTTTTTCACATTTATTTGGCATATTGAGAAAAATCGAGAGTAAGTGCGAACACGATGGTTATGGTAGTTCTAGATTAAATGTTAGCATATCCTTATCTCACTTGCACAATAAAGATTCAGTATTCCTCAAGATGAATAAAATCAGTCAAATGAAAAATCAGAATACAATGCAAACCTGCAATAATTAAATATTAAATAAAACAAGTATTTTTATGCATTTAATCTACCATTATTGACCAATGTTTTGCTGCTAACTTTCGATGATTCAGTTAAACCAAAAGCAAAAATTACTTATTTTCCATTATCCACAACGGCAGCACAGTTGAAAGGGTTTTTTTGAGCTGCGCCCTCTTCTGTACACGCGTAAATTAGAATTTTTACCTCAACCTGAGGTTTATTATTTTAATTTTGGTGTGAAGAGGTCTTTACATTTGCACAAAAATAGAACTTTTTTGTTATAAAAAAAAAAAAGTAAAAAAAAAGTAACGCAAAAGTACCGTAACCCATTACTTTTCTTAAAAAGTAACTAAAGCCCCTTTCACGCTGCGATTCCGGCAAATACACGGATAATGCGACCCGGCATTTGTTCCCGGGCCGCTAGATTTGGTCATTCACACTGCCAGCGAAATACCGTAATATGTGCGCTTTCACACACAACCCGTAACGGTCCCGGGTCGAGTTGACACGTGACATCCTGATGTGACGTATAACGGCGAGCGATCTCCGCTTCAGCGCGGATAGTAAGGAGCTCCGTGGTCTCGACTTGTGTCCAGTTTGCGCTCATTTCTGCTTGTTTAATTTTAGTTTCTTTTGTAGACGAACACTCTCTGCGTTTAAAACACCGACGAGCTCTTCTGGCACTGCAGGGTTGTGTTATTGAAAAAACAAGCTCTAGGAGTCGCACGATAACTACGCACACGTTGCGGCATTAGTTTCGGCTTTTGTTCACACAGCGCTCGTCCCGGGTCGAACCCCGCAATATTACTAGGTCCCCGACCCGGGTCGAATTCGGTAATCAATCCCGGGACGTGGTTGCTTTCACACAGAAGGCGACCCGGCAATGCTCCGGGAATATTGCGGGTCCGACGTGCAGTGTGAAAGGGGCTAAAGTAACTAAATTAGTAACTTTTTACGTGAGTAACGCAATATTGTAATGCATTACTTTTCAAAGTAACTTTCCCCAACACTGCCTGTAGCCAATCAGCAGCAAGAGCAACAAGGCGTGTGTACTCACGAATGGGGAGGAGCCTGTGCTGCATCATAGAGACGGAGCGTATTTAGGCCACGCCCACACCGGGGGGTAACCAATCCAACGCTCTCCAATGGCTTTGTATTGCGTGAGGCGCCTTCTTGTCATTTCTGACTTATTACAAAAATCAGAACAATGTCTAAAAGCTGATATGTGACAAGGTGTGCAGCAAACAAGCTAAAAAACACACAACTGCGACGAGCGCTAAAAAACAAGTGTTTAAGGAGATAAAAGTGGACACAGGCAATAAGACGTGAAGCTTTATCAGGAAGAATGGGTCAGTTTGGGGATCCTGACACTCAGTGTGTCTACGTGTGCAGTAAACATTCAGTCAGATATCCAAATGTCAGTGTTATATATTATATTTCCTGTCTCTGATGACGTTCCCCTCCAGTGTGTGGAGTTCTCAGTGTAATATAACATGACGAGCTCTACACTTTTATGACTTTAAACGCTCGTTTTTTGGGTCAGCAGCTTATAAACACTTCTGTGTTTTTGGTTGTGTGTTGTTTCGCTTGTTTTCTGTGCACCTCGTCACATATCAGCTTTTAGACATTGTTAGTTTTTTTGTAATAATTCAGAAATGACAAGGAGGCGCA
>NC_090191.1:42595523-42620523 GCF_024679245.1 Pseudorasbora parva
TGCCCTGGTCTCCTGAACTGCCGGCTCCGCTCTGGTCTCCTGAACTGCCGGCTCCGCCCTGGTCTCCTGAACTGCCGGCTTCGCCCTGGTGTCCTGAACTGCCGGCTCCGCCCTGATCTCCTGAACTCCTGGCTCTGCCCTGGTCTCCTGAACTGCCGGCTTCGCCCTGGTGTCCTGAACTGCCGGCTCCGCCCTGATCTCCTGAACTCCTGGCTCTGCCCTGGTCTCCTGAACTGCCGGCTCCGCTCTGGTCTCCTGAACTGCCGGCTCCGCCCTGGTCTCCTGAACTGCCGGCTTCGCCCTGGTCTCCTGAACTGCCGGCTTCGCCCTGGTCTCCTGAACTGCCGGCTACGCCCTGGTCTCCTGAACTGTCGGCTCCGCCCTGGTCTCCTGAACTGTCGGCTCCGTCCTGGTCTCCTGAACTGTCGGCTCCGTCCTGGTCTCCTGAACTGCCGGCTTCGCCCTGGTCTCCTGAACTGTCGGCTCCGTCCTGGTCTCCTGAACTGTCGGCTCCGTCCTGGTCTCCTGAACTGCCGGCTTCGCCCTGGTCTCCTGAACTGCCGGCTGCGCCCTGGTCTCCTGAACTGCCGGCTGCGCCCTGGTCTCCTGAACTGCCGGCTTTGCCCTGGTCTCCTGAACTGTCGGCTCTGCCCTGGTCTCCTGAACTGCCGGCTTCGCCCTGGTCTCCTGAACTGCCGGCTCCGCCCTGGTCTCCTGAACTGCCGGCTTCGCCCTGGTCTCCTGAACTGCCGGCTGCGCCCTGGTCTCCTGAACTGCCGGCTTCGCCCTGGTCTCCTGAACTGCCGGCTCCGCCCTGGTCTCCTGAACTGCCGGCTTCGCCCTGGTCTCCTGAACAGTCGGCTCCGCCCTGGTCTCCTGAACTGTCGGCTCCGCCCTGGTCTCCTGAACTGCCGGCTCCGCCCTGGTCTCCTGAACTGCCGGCTTCGCCCTGGTCTCCTGAACTGCCGGCTTCGCCCTGGTCTCCTGAACTGCTGGCTCCGCCCTGGTCTCCTGAACTGCCGGCTGCGCCCTGGTCTCCTGAACTGCCGGCTCCGCTCTGGTCTCCTGAACTGTCGGCTCCGCCCTGGTCTCCTGAACTGCCGGCTCCGTCCTGGTCTCCTGAACTGCCGGCTCCGCCCTGGTCTCCTGAACTGTCGGCTCCGTCCTGGTCTCCTGAACTGCCGGCTTCGCCCTGGTCTCCTGAACTGCCGGCTCCGCTCTGGTCTCCTGAACTGCCGGCTTCGCCCTGGTCTCCTGAACTGCCGGCTCTGCCCTGGTCTCCTGAACTGCCGGCTTCGCCCTGGTCTCCTGAACTGTCGGCTCCGCCCTGGTCTCCTGAACTGCCGGCTTCGCCCTGGTCTCCTGAACTGTCGGCTCCGTCCTGGTCTCCTGAACTGCCGGCTTCGCCCTGGTCTCCTGAACTGCCGGCTCCGCCCTGGTCTCCTGAACTGTCGGCTCCGCCCTGGTCTCCTGAACTGCCGGCTTCGCCCTGGTCTTCTGGTCTTTTTTAAATTAAGTTATAAATTAAGTTATAAATACAAGTTATGTATTTATTTCTTTGATGTGCATTTTTACAGATTTTCCTTATTTTATTTTTATTGAATATTTTTTATATAATAAACTTATGAATTTTTTTACTATGTTGTTTTAAATGATGTTTTCCCAGTGTAATTTAGATCTCATTTGCTGTCTGTAGTATTCATAATGCAGTAAAACATTTTGCGGGTGAATTGAACACAGTGCCACCTTCTCAAGGAGCGGATGTCCCTTCTTCACTGAGCTCTGGACAGCTCAAGGACACACGCGTGTGTGAGGTGTGTGTATGAATGCAGAGTGTGAGATAATAACTGAGGAAGAGGAGCTCAGAACACAGCAGGAAGAGGAAACACAAACTCACCATGACCTGCTTAACAGAGAAACACATTATCATCCTCTCAGTGTCGGTGCAGGCGCTCACAGTTCACACTGATTCATTACTGAATATATCACACGCAGGCTCAGACTGCTAACCCAAATATGACACACTGTTGAAATGATGGCAAAAAGTCTAAATTATGACCACTAAAATGATGACATAAGAGGAAATTGACACTTAGTTGAAATCATGAAGAAAAAAATTAAGTCAAATCATGACATACTATATCGAAATTATGACATACTAAATCAAAATTATGATATACTAAATTATGATATACTAAATTATGATATACTAAATTATGATATACTAAATTGAAATTATGACATACTAAATAAAAATTATGATACTAAATCAAACTAATGACATACAAAATCAAAATTATGACATCTAAATAAAAAATTATACATACTGAATCGAAATTATGACATAATAATTCAAAATAATGACATACAAAATCAAAATTATGACATTTAAATAAAAAATTATACATACTAAATCAAAATTATGACATAATAAATCAAAATTATGACACTAAATTGAAATTATGACATAATAAATCAAAATAATGACACTAAATTGAAATTATGGCATACTAAATTGAAATTATGACATACTAAATTGAAATTATGGCATACTAAATCAAAATAATGGCTTACTTAATCAAAATTATGACATACGAAATAAAAATTATGACATACTAAATAAAAATGATGACATACTAAATAAAAATTATGACATACTTAATCGAAATTATGACATACTAAATAAAAATTATGACATAATAAATAAAAAATTTAAATTATGACATACTAAATTGAAATTATGGCATAGTAAGTCAACACAAAAATACTTTTATGAAATTAAAAATTATGACGCGTCGAAATCATGACAAAGTTGAACAAAAGGTCAAAATAAGGATATTCTAAGTCAAAGTTATGACATAAATTGAAATTGTCATTTAAAGTCAAAATGATGACATTAAAAGTTTAAATTGACATAAAAAGTCGAAATTAGGACATACTAAGTCGAAATTTTGCCCTAAAGTAATAATGAATTACAAAGGGTTAATTACTACATAAAAACTCAAAATTATGACATTTTAAATCAATAATTATGACATTAAAATTCACGATTTTGACCAAGTTGAATTTGGCATAAAGTCATTTGTCAAAGTCGATACTCGTTTTTATGTCATAATTCAGATTTGTCATAACCTGGACTTTGCGAGTGTGGTAGTTTAGCCGTGTGTCTTTGCTCTCAGCGAGTGTGTGTGTGTGTGTGTGTGTGTGTGTGTGTGTGTGTGTGTGTGTGTGAGAGAGAGAGAAGGACACAGAGCTGCAGATTCACGGGGTCGAACTGTTTGGCCCTTGAAGAGCGCGACTCCATTTCATTGGCAGCGATGGCCCTGTGCTGTCATTCATTAGTGTTAAAATGTGTCTGTACCCACACCAGAGCGGATTTATCACACACACACACACACACACACACACACACACACACGCTCAGCCCTTGACTCCAGGACAGAGATGACAAGCAGACCTACAGTCATTCATCATCCTGCGCTCTCTTCCTTTATCTGTATCTCTCTCTCTCTGTAAAGCTGCTGACTTCGAATATTCAGCTCTATATGTGCTATTATTTTTTAGACACACACACACACACACACACACACACACACACACACACAAAATTAAAACATGCAAAACGGATGCATACTATATGAAAAAGAAAAGCGCACTACTGGTCTTTAATAATGTTCTCAGAACATTCTGTCAAGGTTCCCTCAACGTTATGAACAAACGTTCTTCCAGTAACGTTAATAGAGCGTTCGTTCAACGTTATCTGACCTTTAATAATGTTCTCAGAACGTTCTGTCAAGGTTCTCTCAACGTTATGAGCAAACGTTCTTCCAGTAACGTTAATAGAGCGTTCGTTCAACGTTATCTGGCCTTTAATAATGTTCTCAGAACGTTCTGTCAAGGTTCTCTCAACGTTATGAGCAAACGTTCTTCCAGTAACGTTAATAGAGCGTTCGTTCAACGTTATCTGGCCTTTAATAATGTTCTCAGAACGTTCTGTCAAGGTTCCCTCAACGTTATGAGCAAACGTTCTTCCAGTAACGTTAATAGAGCGTTCGTTCAACGTTATCTGGCCTTTAATAATGTTCTCAGAACGTTCTGTCAAGGTTCCCTCAACGTTATGAGCAAACGTTCTTCCTGTAACGTTAATAGAGCGTTCGTTCAACGTTATCTGGCCTTTAATAATGTTCTCAGAACGTTCTGTCAAGGTTCCCTCAACGTTATGAGCAAACGTTCTTCCAGTAACGTTAATAGAGCGTTCGTTCAACGTTATCTGGCCTTTAATAATGTTCTCAGAACGTTCTGTCAAGGTTCTCTCAACGTTATGAGCAAACGTTCTTCTGTAACATTAATAAAGCGTTCGTTCAACATTATCTGGCCTTTAATAATGTTCTCAGAACGTTCTGTCAAGGTTCTCTCAACGTTATGAGCAAACGTTCTTCCTGTAACGTTAATAGAGCGTTCGCTCAACGTTATCTGGCCTTTAATAATGTTCTCAGAACGTTCTGTCAAGGTTCCCTCAATGTTATGAGCAAACGTTCTTCCAGTAACGTTAATAGAGCGTTCGTTCAACGTTATCTGGTCTTTAATAATGTTCTCAGAACGTTCTGTCAAGGTTCCCTCAACGTTATGAGCAAACGTTCTTCCAGTAACGTTAATAGAGCGTTCGTTCAACGTTATCTGGCCTTTAATAATGTTCTCAGAACGTTCTGTCAAGGTTCCCTCAACGTTATGAGCAAACGTTCTTCCAGTAACGTTAATAGAGCGTTTGTTCAACGTTATCTGGCCTTTAATAATGTTCTCAGAACGTTCTGTCAAGGTTCTCTCAACGTTATGAGCAAACGTTCTTCCTGTAACGTTAATAGAGCGTTCGTTCAACGTTATCTGGCCTTTAATAATGTTCTCAGAACGTTCTGTCAAGGTTCCCTCAACGTTATGAGCAAACGTTCTTCCAGTAACGTTAATAGAGCGTTCGTTCAACGTTATCTGGCCTTTAATAATGTTCTCAGAACGTTCTGTCAAGGTTCCCTCAATGTTATGAGCAAACGTTCTTCCAGTAACGTTAATAGAGCGTTCGTTCAACGTTATCTGGTCTTTAATAATGTTCTCAGAACGTTCTGTCAAGGTTCCCTCAACGTTATGAGCAAACGTTCTTCCAGTAACGTTAATAGAGCGTTCGTTCAACGTTATCTGGCCTTTAATAATGTTCTCAGAACGTTCTGTCAAGGTTCCCTCAATGTTATGAGCAAACGTTCTTCCAGTAACGTTAATAGAGCGTTCGTTCAACGTTATCTGGTCTTTAATAATGTTCTCAGAACGTTCTGTCAAGGTTCCCTCAACGTTATGAGCAAACGTTCTTCCAGTAACGTTAATAGAGCGTTCGTTCAACGTTATCTGGCCTTTAATAATGTTCTCAGAACGTTCTGTCAAGGTTCCCTCAACGTTATGAGCAAACGTTCTTCCAGTAACGTTAATAGAGCGTTCGTTCAACGTTATCTGGCCTTTAATAATGTTCTCAGAACGTTCTGTCAAGGTTCCCTCAACGTTATGAGCAAACGTTCTTCCAGTAACGTTAATAGAGCATTCGTTCAACGTTATCTGGCCTTTAATAATGTTCTCAGAACGTTCTGTCAAGGTTCCCTCAACGTTATGAGCAAACGTTCTTCCAGTAACGTTAATAGAGCGTTCGTTCAACGTTATCTGGCCTTTAATAATGTTCTCAGAACGTTCTGTCAAGGTTCCCTCAACGTTATGAGCAAACGTTCTTCCAGTAACGTTAATAGAGCGTTCGTTCAACGTTATCTGGCTTTTAATAATGTTCTCAGAACGTTCTGTCAAGGTTCTCTCAACGTTATGAGCAAACGTTCTTCCTGTAACGTTAATAGAGCGTTCGTTCAACGTTATCTGGCCTTTAATAATGTTCTCAGAACGTTCTGTCAAGGTTCCCTCAACGTTATGAGCAAACGTTCTTCCAGTAACGTTAATAGAGCGTTCGTTCAACGTTATCTGGCCTTTAATAATGTTCTCAGAACGTTCTGTCAAGGTTCCCTCAACGTTATGAGCAAACGTTCTTCCTGTAACGTTAATAGAGCGTTCGTTCAACGTTATCTGGCCTTTAATAATGTTCTCAGAACGTTCTGTCAAGGTTCTCTCAACGTTATGAGCAAACGTTCTTCCAGTAACGTTAATAAAGCGTTCGTTCAACGTTATCTGGCCTTTAATAATGTTCTCAGAACGTTCTGTCAAGGTTCTCTCAACGTTATGAACAAACGTTCTTCCAGTAACGTTAATAAAGCGTTCGTTCAACGTTATCTGGTCTTTAATAATGTTCTCAGAACGTTCTGTCAAGGTTCCCTCAACGTTATGAGCAAACGTTCTTCCTGTAACGTTAATAGAGCGTTCGTTCAACAAAGTAAAAGTAATTGTCTTGTTTTGGGGAAAAATAACTCAAAATGAAGAGTTCTTGCCTAAAATAAGATAAATAATCTGCCAATGGGGTGAGAAAAATAAAACATTTTGCAGTGTCTATTTCTTTCTCTCTCTGGTCAACACAAAAGTGCCATATTTCTGAAACACACAGAGAGAGAGAGAGAGAGAGAGAGAGAGAGAGAGAGAGAGAGAGAGAGAGAGAGAGAGAGAGAGAGAGAGAGAGAGAGAGAGAGAGATGGTCATTTTTGCAGGTGTTCCTCGACTCAACATCCATTCCACATCTTGACAAGCAATCAATCAAATCTGGCCGCCGGAACCCTGACGAGACTCCACAAATGGACAGCTGTTACCACGGAAACCCCGGCAGCGCGACATCCAATCAGAGAGGGAGAACAATGATCTGTAGGCAGGGGAGCACGTGCCGTCGCTCCCGGACACGCCCCTCTTTCATGACTGATCATCTGTGTGTGTGTGTGTGTGTGTGTGTGTGTGTGTGTGTGTGTGTGTGTGTGTGGGCATGTTTTTGTGACATATGAGGACACAAATGTGTATAATGCCATGGGTATGACACAGGTATTACAGGAGAGGGTGAAATATGAGGACATTACCCATGGCCCCACTTTACAAAAGGCTTATAAATCACACAGGAGGAGTTTGTGTGTGTGTGATGGGTAGGTTAAGGGGCAGTGTCAGTGTGTGTGTGTGTGTGTGTGTGTGATGGGTAGGTTTAGGGGCAGTGTGTGTGTGTGTGTGTGTGTGTGTGTGTGTGTGTGTGTGTGTGTGTGTGTGTGTGTGTGTGTGTGTGTTTTGGGCAGACCGAAGCAAACCCGAGCCGCAGTGTGTGTCAGCGGGAACGGATGAGTTCCGAGCTCATTACTGCTGTCTGTCCGCCGAGCGACGGAAACGCATCCATCAATATCTCACACGTCCATTTATAACCGCCGCAGACAACACTGACCGAGCACAGCTGACACTCAACAGCTCTCTCTCTCACACACACACACACACACACACACACACACACACACACACACACACACACACACACACACACACACACACACACACACTGACACTGCCCCTTAACCTACCCATCACACACACACACACACACACTGACACTGCCCCTTAACCTACCCATCACACACACACACACACACACACTGACACTGCCCCTTAACCTACCCATCACACACACACACACACACACACACACTAACACTGCCCCTTAACCTACCCATCACACAAAAACATGCCCACACACACACACACACACACACACACACACACACACACACACACACACACACACACACACACACACACACACACACACACAGAGCATGAGTTCAAGAATGAAAGGTCTGTGGCGCCCCCTATGAGACAAACAGGTGAATTACACCCATGCTTCTACTAAACACTGTCCATAACCATAAAGATAAATAAATTATCATAATAAAGCATAGAAGATTTTAGTCTTACGCGTTTCTAACCAAAATAATCCTCACAAATACAGTAAAAAATTGCTATGTATATTTTAATAAATAAAAAAATACAAATATTGTAGTAAATAAGTATTCAGCTATAGGCCTGCATTGTTTTTATATTTAGTAATTAATACATTATATTAATTATATGACATTAAGTAATTAATAAATAATTGCAATCCTTCAAAACTCATTCTAATTTCAATCTGTGTGGTTAGTAAAAATGTACACTGATCAGGCATAACATTATGACCTAATATTGCATCGGTCAACCTTTTGCTGACCCGTCGAGGCATGGACTCCACTAGACCCCTGAAGGTGTGCTGTGGTATCTGGCACCAAGATGTTAGCAGCAGATCCTTTAAGTCCTGTAAGTTGCGAGGTGGGGTCTCCATGGATCGGACTTGTTTGTTCAGCTCATCCCACAGATGCTCGATTGGATTGAGATCTGGGGAATCTGGAGGCCGAGTCAACGCCTCAAACTGGTTGTTGTGCTCCTCAAACCATTCCTGAAGCATTTGTGCTTTGTGTCAGGAGCATTATCCTGCTGGAAGAGCCACAGCCACCAGAATACCGTTTCCATCAAAGGCTGAACATGGTCTCAGCAATGCTTAGGTAGGTGGAGCGTGTCAAAGTAACATCCACATGGATGGAGGACCCAAGGTTTCCCAGCAGAACATTGGCCAAAGCATCACACTGCCTCCGCCGGCTCGCCTTCTTCCCATAGTGCATCCTGGGGCCATGTGTTCCCCAGGTAAGCCACACACACACACACACACCCGGCCAACCGCGTGATGTAGAAGAACACGTGATTCCTCAGACCAGGCCACCTTCTTCCATCGCTCCGTGGTCCAGTTCTGATGCTCAAGTGCCACTGTTGGTGCTTTCGGCGGGGTCAGGGGTCAGAGGTCACCCTGACTGGTCCATACGCCTCAAACTGAGCTGCTCTGTGTATTCTGAAAGCTTTCTATCAGAACCAGCATTAACTTCTGGAGCAGTTTGAGCTCCAGTAGCTCGTCTGTTTGATCGGACCCCACGGGCCAGCCTTCGCTCCCCACGGTCATCAATGAGCCTTGGCCGCCCATGACCCTGTGGCCGGTTCTCCACTGGTCCTTCCTTGGAGCACTTTTGATAGATACTGACCACTGCAGACCGGGAACAGCCCACAAGAGCTGCAGTTTTGGAGATGCTCTGACCCAGTCGTCTAGCCGTCACAATCTGGCCAAACTCGCTCAAATCCTTACGCTTGCCCATTTCTCCTGCTTCACACACATCAACTCTGAGGACTAAATGTTCACTTGCTGCCTAATATATCCCACCCACTAACAGGAGCCGTGATGAAGAGATCATCAGTGTTATTCTTCACCTGTTATGCCTGATCTGTGTGTGGGAATGAGAGTGAAAATTGTGTGTTTCCCTCGTGCGGCCACCAGAGGGCGCCACTGCTTTATGATTCGCACTCATCGTTATTCATGAGTTAAATCCAAGGGGGTAATCTAGCGCTCGGAAAGCGTTCCACCCCTAGGGGCTGCCATTGCTAACCCAGCCATCACCTGCTGTTAGCATCCCATTGACTCCCATTCATTTTTGAGTCACTTTGACAGTGAATAACTTTACATCTGAGACGTTTAAAGACTCCATTTGTCCATTGTTTATTTCTAAAGAAACACGACAATGTATAAAAGGCTCCATTACCTTGTATCTTACACTATCGCCCCGCAGAAGCTGTTTTTGTAAAAATAGGCTAATGATTGCGTCATAACCAACGCGACCCTGTCGCACAGTTGAGAAATTACCGTATAGACCTGAGGAGACGCTCCCAGCCAATCTTTTACTGTCTATGAGGCAGTCGGGGGGACGTGGAGACATGTCCTGGAGACTAGTCTGATAAAGTCAAGGGGGAAGAATGGGGAGAAGCCCATAGTGAGCCAAAAGCAACGGGAGAAAATATTTAAACAACGTGATTCAGATT
Organism: Pseudorasbora parva; assembly: GCF_024679245.1. Taxonomy (NCBI): domain Eukaryota; kingdom Metazoa; phylum Chordata; class Actinopteri; order Cypriniformes; family Gobionidae; genus Pseudorasbora; species Pseudorasbora parva. Next base: position 42,605,409 of record NC_090191.1, read on the forward strand.
TCGCTTTCCACATCTACTAGAAGACTCACAGCTGTCAGACAGGAGGCTCACGTCACATCTACGTCCTCAAGCTCAGTCTGAGCCTGCGCAGTTCGCTCAGCCATCAGGAAGTGAGTGCCCCTAGGTTGACTTCATTATTTCGCCGTAGACGTCAATGGGGTCGCTGTGTCCATTTCTTTTACTGTCTATGGTTAAATCACAGCTCGGATCTCTGACTGTGAATGTTTCTGCTTGCCTTTGTCCTCACGACCATTTCTTATGTGGGAGAAAATCCCTACTTTTAATATTTTTCTGAATTGTGTCATCTGTGCTGACAGCATCCCAGATAACAAGATGTTTTACTAATGTTCTAATACATTTTTTAAATGTATTATAAAAGTTTTTCTTGCTTATAAACACTAAAAAATGGTGCTTTGGTTCTTGGCTCGTAATCATAGGGGAACCACTTTTGGTGCTATAAAGCATTGTATCTTTAAAGGTGCTCTATGCAACTTTTCGTCCACTGGAGGGCGCCTATTCTAAACGGCTCGTGCTGGGACTTTTATTATGACGGGACGGGACGGGACACAGTCGCGCGCACTTCCACTTTTTCCGGTCAGGTAAAGCAGCTCTTTTTATCATATCAGATACATTTAAGGGGCCAAGGGCTTCGGCCATCCGTCCGCTCTCTTCCCTGAACTGAACTGAAGTAGTGGGCTGTACTTTCCACACGATTGACATCAGGTTCAGGTACGCCAGGTCGGCTGGTGGTTATGTTACCGGCATACCGCCTCCCATGGCCGAGACTGGTATTACGACACCTGTCGGCCGGGGCTAGTAACGCTACTGCTAATTACGGTTGATATCTCTGCAGCACTATAACTTGACATTTTTTAAATGACTTCATCGCTCTTATTTCTTCTCATTCTTTTGATGTGTGTAGGCCATTTTTTGGATATTTTTACCTCAATTTTTACACACTTTTAAAGGTGCTCTTCAGAACCTTGTCCAATGGCGCTATGTAGATCCCATTACGGGTGCCTTATCGCATTTAATTTCTTCAACAAAAATGGTGCTAAACATCACCAACAGTGGTCCTTTGGCTCGTAAACGACCTGTAAAGGGGCTTAACAGGTTCTTTATACGGCAGTGGTGCTATATATAAAGAACCACTGAAGAACCTTACAGAGCCTTAAAGGGATAGTTCACCCAAAAATGAAAATGATCTCATGAATTACTCTCCCTCATGTCGTCGGACACCCGTAAGTGTCCAACGTAAGAACACAAATGAAGATATTTTAGTGTAAAGCTGAGAATGGCTTCAGATAGGCCTCCATTGGCATTCAGTCCATTCCCACTCACAAGACCCATAAAGGCCCTAAACACATCGACACACAGCCCATCTCACTACAGCGGCTGGACAGTTATGTTACTAAGCGACGAGAATAGTTATTGTGCGCAAAAAATCAAAATAACGCCTTTATCCGCCAAGTTATTGTCTTCTGTATCGGTCTCGGACGCTCCTCCTCTTCTGCACAGCAAAAAATGTTTTTCCTACTCAGTATTTTTGTCTTGTTTCTAGTCCAAATATGGACAATTTCAGTAACACATTAGTATGGGGAACACATATTCACTATTAAAGGAACACCCACTAACAGTTGAGGTTTACCGTTTTTGAATCCATTCAGCCGATCTCTGTATCTGGCGGTAGCACTTTTAGCATAGCTTAGCATACATCATTGAATCGGATTAGACCATTAGCATCGCGCTCAAAAGACTTTTACTATATTTTTCCTATTTAAAACTTGACTCTTCTGTAGTTACATCATGTACTAAGACCAACTGAAAATGAAAAACACACATTTTTTTTAGGCCGATATAGCTAAGTACTATTTTCTGCGTAATATCACTGCGCCGCTGCACCCATAGCATAGCAGTAAAGTTCCCACACAGGAATGAGAGAATAGTCTATAATCCATCTAAAAATCTAAACTTTTAAGTTTCTGTTGGTCTTAGTACACGATGTAACTACACAATAGTAATGTTTTAAATGGGAAAAATATTATCTTTGAAAAAATAAAGTCTTTGGTCATTTTTGAGCGCGATGCTAATGGTCTAATCCGATTCAATGATGTATGCTAAGCTATGCTAAAAGTGCTATCGCCAGATACAGAGATTGGCTGAATGGATTCAAAAACGGTCAAACTCAACTGTTTAACTCTAAGGGACTTGGAAAATGAGCCTATTTTCAAAAAAAGTGGAGTGTTCCTTTAACTACGACTTTTGCCTCAATAAACTCCTGATTTACTGCTTATTAATAGTTAGTAAGGTCGTTTTTGTAGTGTTTAAGTTTAGGTATTGGGTCGGATTAAGGGATGTAGAATAAGCTCATGAAGAATAAGGCATTAATATGAGCTTTATCAGTGCTAATAAACAGACTATATCCTAGTAATATGCATGCGGAGTTAATACTTAATAACTGAACCTTAAAGGTCCCGTTCTTCGCGTGTTTTCGAAGCTTTGATTATGCTTACAGTGTGCAATATAACATGAGTTCATGTTTTGCGTGTAAAAACACAGTATTTCTCACACAGTTGTCTTATCTGTACAGCGCTGTTTCCTCTGTCCTAAAAGCGGCCTGATGATTTCCTCGTTCTATGAAGTCCCTCCTTCAGAAACACGTAACGAGTTCTGATTGGTCCAGTGCTTCCCGTGTTGTGATTGGACAGCAGCTTAGCCCACTTTGCCCGTAAAGGTCCCGCCTCGCGGGAGAGCAACGAGACCACGCCCCCTATTTTGCGTGTTCTTGTGGGCGGAGCTTTAGTCAACAAACGGCTCTAGTGACGTCATCACAGCAGGAAGTGCTATAGCACCTCAGTCATCCCAAACCGCTAAAGAACCAAGATTTGGAACGAATTTGAATGAAATCCAAACACAAGCTGATCTCAAGACCTCCGGGACCCGGATGCGCTTTAAAGGAACACTCCAGCGTTTTCAGCAATAGGGATATTCATCTTCTCTCCTACATTTAGATATGTGGGCAAATGCATTTTTGTCTCAGTGCATGCGTTGTTTTAAATTAGCAGGGTCGCCGCTAGCTTAGCTTAGCATAATGAATGGAATCCTATGTTGCCAGCTAGCATGTCCCGAGTAAAAGTGATCCAAAAAAAACTAAAACTTTTGACTTGGGACTATACTATGGGGAAAAACGTTGCTCCATGAATTATTTTTTTGTGCTAGAGTTTTTTAGAACATTATTAAAGGCCAGATAACTTTGCTCTATTAATGTTGATGTTTGTTCATAACGTTGAGAGAACATTGACAGAACGTTTCCTGTTCCCTGGGATCATCTTTATCAGAAGAAACTGCTCGTCTCTCTCACACACACACACACACACACACACACACACACACACACACACACACACACACACACACACACACACACACACACACACACACACACTCTGTTAATGAGTCTCCTGTATGCGGACAGCTCTCTCTGCTTCACCAATCATCTGGGGCTCGAACAGGAAATGGCCGTGTGCTGTGACTTCCTGCGGCGCATGACCTCCTGTTTAAAGTGTGTGTCCTGATAAACGCGCTCAGGATGATTTCAATTCACACTCTGAGACTCACTAATGGATGAGACACAGGAAAGCCAGCGTGACCTGCTGTATTCACCTGATTCACACACACACACACACACACACACACACACACACACACACACACACACACACACACACACACACACACACACACACACACGTTGGTCTATGTGGTTTACAGGGACTCTCCATAGGTGTAATGGTTTTTATACTGTATAAACCGTATTTACTATCCCCTTACACTGCCCCTAAACCTACCCATCACACACACACACACACACACACACACACACACACACACACACACACACACACACACACACACACACACTGCCCCTAAACCTACCCATCACAGGAAACATTCTGCATTTTTACTTTCTCAAAAAATCATCATTTAGTGTTTTTAAGGCCATTTGAATTATGAGGACATTTGATATGTCCTCATAAACCACATTTATAGTGTAATACCAGTGTAATACCCATGTAGTTATACAAATTTGTGTCCTCATAAACCACATAAACAGGCTCACACACACACACACACACACAAACTCACACACACACTCACTCACACACTCACACAAACAAACACACACTCACACACACTCTCACTTGCATACACTCTCACACACATTCACTCACACAAACACACTCACACAAACACACACATTCACACACACACAAACACACACTCACTGCACACACTCTCCCATGCACACCCTCTCACACACATACACTCACACAAGCACAATCACTCACACACACACACACACACACACACACACACACACACACACACACACACACACACACACACACACACACACTCTCTCTCTCTCTCTCTCTCTCTCTCTCTCTCACACACACACACACACACACATACAAACCAACAAACACACTCTCACACAAACACACACACTCTCACACAAACACACACACAAACACACACTCTATCATAAAACACGCATACATTCACTCTATCTCACACATACTCACTCACTCACACACAGTCTCAAACACATGCACACCTATACAAACTCTCTTACACACACACACACACCCTTACACTCTCACACAATTACTCACAGTCTCACACACATGCACACTTACAAAGTCTCTCACACAAACATAAACACTCACACAAATCTCACACACACACAAACACACAATCACACTCTCTCTCTCTCTCTCACACACACACACACACACACACACACACACATACACACACTTATATTGTAATTTACTTTTTAAGTCTTTTTCTTTTTTAAACAAGTCATATATTTAAAAAACTATTTTTCCAGAGATGCAAACGAATGTCATCGCGTGTAATCTGGCCACATGATGCACTAAAAACAAGAATAAAACTGACTGACCGCATGAACGCTGGACCAGTGGAAAAACCCCCCCGAAACTCCGCCCACATCCTCCAAACATCCAATCACACGCTGCCAAAGCCGTGACTGACAGCTCCTCCAGAATCTGAAATGAACAAATCCGAAACCACAGAGTTTATAAACGCATAAACAGCTGCGAATGCAACTCAAATAACACAACACACAACCTCTCTGAACCCCTCAACACTGAGCGTTAAAGAACACTCACACACACACACACACACACACATCACGGTGTCTAGACACACTGACACCAGATACACCTGCAGAACGAACACAAACCGCGATCAAAACCTCTGCGTTTAATCGACACGACCACAATAATGAGCCATGAAGAGAAGCCGACACGATAAAGAAGCTTCACTGAGAAAAACGCTTCTCTTACTCAGTATTTTTGTCTTGTTTCTAGTCTAAATATCTTAAAATAAAGTCAAACAGAATTAAGATTATTTTCCTCACCCCATTGGCAGATTATTTATCTTATTTTAAGCAAAAAACTCTATTCATTTTGAGTTATTTTTTCCAAAACAAGAGAATAACTTTTGCTTGTCTAGTAAATTCTTCTTGTTTTAAGAATGTTTAGATGTTTGGACGAGAAACAAGACAAAAATACTAAGTAAGAAGAGTGTTTTTCTCAGTGTGTCCTGCACTCGACGTGTATATCTCCAGTCAGATCTTCATATCCGTCACTCTTTCCTTCTGGCCGTGTTTTTGACTTTCCTAGATCAGCCTTGATGTTGAATCTCAGTTTAAGCGGCTCAGGCTCTCGTTTCAGCCTCAAAGCCTCACGGCGAAACGGGACACTGCTTATTTTTGAACATCTCTCTCTCTCTCTCTCTCTCTCTCTCTCTCTCTCTCTCTCTCTCTCTCTCTCTCTCTCTCTCTCACACACACACACACACACACACACACTCACATGTATGTATGTACAGTCTTGTTCAAAATAATAGCAGTACAATGTGACTAACCAGAATAATCAAGGTTTTTCGTATATTTTTTATTGCTATGTGGCAAACAAGTTACCAGTAGGTTCAGTAGATTCTCAGAAAACAAACAAGACCCAGCATTCATGATATGCACGCTCTTAAGGCTGTGCAATTGGGCAATTAGTTGAAAGGGGTGTGTTCAAAAAAATAGCAGTGTCTACCTTTGACTGTACAAACTCAAAACTATTTTGTACAAACATTTTTTTTTCTGGGATTTAGCAATCCTGTGAATCACTAAACTAATATTTAGTTGTATGACCACAGTTTTTTAAAACTGCTTGACATCTGTGTGGCATGGAGTCAACCAACTTGTGGCACCTCTCAGCTGTTATTCCACTCCATGATTCTTTAACAACATCCCACAATTCATTCACATTTCTTGGTTTTGCTTCAGAAACAGCATTTTTGATATCACCCCACAAGTTCTCAATTGGATTAAGGTCTGGAGATTGGGCTGGCCACTCCATAACATTAATTTTGTTGGTTTGGAACCAAGACTTTGCCCGTTTACTAGTGTGTTTTGGGTCATTGTCTTGTTGAAACAACCGTTTCAAGGGCATGTCCTCTTCAGCATAGGGCAACATGACCTCTTCAAGTATTTTAACATATGCAAACTGATCCATGATCCCTGGTATGCGATAAATAGGCCCAACACCATAGTAGGAGAAACATGCCCATATCATGATGCTTGCACCTCCATGCTTCACTGTCTTCACTGTGTACTGTGGCTTGAATTCAGAGTTTGGGGGTCGTCTCACAAACTGCCTGTGGCCCTTGGACCCAAAAAGAACAATTTTACTCTCATCAGTCCACAAAATGTTCCTCCATTTCTCTTTAGGCCAGTTGATGTGTTCTTTGGCAAATTGTAACCTCTTCTGCACATGCCTTTTTTTTAACAGAGGGACTTTGCGGGGGATTCTTGAAAATAGATTAGCTTCACACAGACGTCTTCTAACTGTCACAGTACTTACAGGTAACTCCAGACTGTCTTTGATCATCCTGGAGGTGATCATTGGCTGAGCCTTTGCCATTCTGGTTATTCTTCTATCCATTTTGATGGTTGTCTTCCGTTTTCTTCCACGTCTCTCTGGTTTTGCTCTCCATTTTAAGGCATTGGAGATCATTTTAGCTGAACAGCCTATCATTTTTTGCACCTCTTTATAGGTTTTCCCCTCTCTAATCAACTTTTTAATCAAAGTACGCTGTTCTTCTGAACAATGTCTTGAACGACCCATTTTCCTCAGCTTTCAAATGCATGTTCAACAAGTGTTGGCTTCATCCTTAAATAGGGGCCACCTGATTCACACCTGTTTCTTCACAAAATTGATGACCTCAGTGATTGAATGCCACACTGCTATTTTTCTGAACACACCCCTTTCAACTAATTGCCCAATTGCACAGCCTTAAGAGCGTGCATATCATGAATGCTGGGTCTCATTTGTTTTCTGAGAATCTACTGAACCTACTGGTAACTTGTTTGCCACGTAGCGATAAAAATATATACGAAAAACCTTGATTATTCTGGTTAGTCACATTGTACTGCTATTATTTTGAACAATACTGTATGTACACTCACCTAAAGGATTATTAGGAACACACTAATACTGTGTTTGACCCCCTTTCGCCTTCAGAACTGCCGTAATTCTCCGTGGCATTGATCATCAAGCTGCTGAAAGCATTCTTTAGAAATGTTGGCCCATATTGATAGGAGAGCATCTTGCAGTTGATGGAGATTTGTGGGATGCACATCCAGGGCACGAAGCTCCCGTTCCACCACATCCCAAAGATGCTCTATTGGGTTAAGATCTGGGGACTGTGGCGGCCATTTTAGTACAGTCAACTCATAGGCATGATCAAGAAACCAATTTGAAATGATTGGAGCTTTGTAGCCATCAGAGGATGGGGACATGGTGGTCATAAAGGGATGGACATGGTCAGAAACAATGCTCAGGTAGGCCGTGGCATTTAAACGATGCCCAATTGGCACTAAGGGGCCTAAAGTGTGCCAAGAAAACATCCCCCACACCATTACACCACCACCACCAGCCTGCACAGTGGGAACAAGGCATGATGGATCCATGTTCTCATTCTGTTTACGCCAAATTCTGACTCTACCATCTGAATGTCTCAACAGAAATCGAGACTCATCAGACCAGGCAACATTTCTCCAGTCTTCAACTGTCCAATTTTGGTGAGCTTGTGCAGATTGTCGCCTCTTTTTCCTATTTGTAGTGGAGATGAGTGGTCCCCGGTGGGGTCTTCTGCTGTTGTAGCCCATCCGCCTCAAGGTTGTGTGTGTTGTGGCTTCACAAATGCTTTGCTCCATACCTCGGTTTTAACGAGTGGTTATTTCAGTCAAAGTTGCTCTTCTATCAGCTTGAATCAGTCGGCCCATTCTCCTCTGACCTCGAGCATCAACAAGGCATTTTCTCCCACAGGACTGCTGCATACTGGATGCTCTTCCCTTTTCACACCATTCTTTGTAAACCCTAGAAATGGTTGTGTGTGAAAATCCCAGTAACTGAGCAGATTGTGAAATACTCAGACCGGCCCGTCTGGCACCAACAACCATGCCACGCTCAAAACGGCTTAAATCACCTTTCTTTCCCATTCTGACATTCAGTCTGGAGTTCAGGAGATTGTCTTGACCAGGACCACACCCCTAAATGCACTGAAGCAACTGCTATGTGATTGGCTGATTAGATAATTGCATTAATGAGAAATTGAACAGGTGTTCCTAATAATCCTTTAGGCGAGTGTATATATATATATAAATATTTATGAATGAATGTGTGTGTGTGTGTGTGTGTGTGTGTGTGTGTGTGTGTGTGTGTGTGTGTGTGTGTGTGTGTGTGTGTGTGTGTGTGTGTGTGTGAGATGGGTAGGTTTAGGGGCAGTATAAGGGGATAGAAAATATAGTTTGTACAGTATAAAAACCATTACGCCTATGGAATGTCCCCATATGTTACAAAAATAAACGGGTGTATGTGTGTGTGTGTGTGTGTGTGTGTGTGTGTGTGTGTGTGTGTGTGTGTGTGTGTGTAACCTAAAATTTAGGTCATAAACACAAACTTTTATGTTAGATGTAATCGATTTAAAAAAAGCAACATTTATAAGGATTGTAAACTCTCTGTAAATGCTCAGAAAACATGCATCTGTGTGTATATAATATATAACTGGCCAATCCTGAGATCAGACCTCGAGCCAACCTGTGACAACTAGCCCCGGTACCACAGTGCAGCACATTCCCCAGCCGTCCAAAATCTGACATTACGAAGATGTGTGAAGTTCACTCTTACACACTGCACCAAAAGAGGCAGAAATGCTCCAGAATGGATCACATGCGCCTGAAAATGAAAAGCCTCGCATGTTTCCATATTAACCGCGGCGCGTTCTGGGGGGTGCGCGCTCTCGCCCACCGCACGCGGCCTGCTAATGACACGAGCGTATGCGCGACCGCGCTCCCATCAAACACACACAGATTAATGTGATGATTAATATGATCGACAGATTATGAGCTGTTTCCACATCTTCAGAATCGCTCTCGTCAAACACGCGCGCGGTGTGTGCAAAACATCCGGATAAGACTCACAATTACCACACATTATTAGTCTGTTCTTAAAAGCTAAATAAGATATAGAATGAAAACACAATTAATGCACAATAAAAATACTAATTATAATTAGAAATCGGAGTGAAATAAACTTTTGTCACTATAAATAAATGACAGTGCGTTTAATAGTATTTTTGTCTTGTTTCTAGTCAAAATATCAAACAATTCTTACATTAAGAAACATTTACTAGACAAGTAGAAATTATGGTCTTGTTTTGGGGAAAAATAACTCAAAATGAAGAGAGTTTTTACTTAAAATAAGATAAATAATCTGCCAATGGGGTGAGAAAAATAATCTTAATTCAAACAGAAAACAAGATTATTTTTCTCACCCCTTGGCAGATTATTTATCTTATTTTAAGCAAAAACTCTCTTCATTTTGAGTTATTTTTCCCCAGAACAAGACAATTACTTTTGCTTGTCTAGTAAATACTTCTTGTTTTAAGAATTGTTTGAAGTTTAGACTAGAAACAAGACAAAAATACTGAGTAAGAAGAGCATTTTTTTGCGGTGCATATGCATTATTATACACAAATAGTAGTGTGATGTGTGTTTTACTCGTATAAATGCAGTATAGCTCTAGTTATCAGATGCATGTGTTTGTCAGGTTACTGTCCAAAAATATCCCGCTCATTTGAGAAGGATTCTGTCATGCACGACCGCGGGAAAAAAACCGGAAAGAAAGGCCTGATGGAGAGAGAGAGAGAGAGAGAGAGAGAGAGAGAGAGAGAGAGAGAGAGAGAGAGAGAGAGAGAGAGAGAGAGAGAGAGAGAGAGAGAGAGAGAGAGAGAGAGAGCTGATAAACAGTTCCTGTGAGGTTAAAGTGTGTCAGCGCGAGCGTGCTCTGGAGCTGCTGCGCGTGATTTTCTCCCTCTCTCACACACACACACACACACACACACACACACGCTCTCTCTCCAGTCTGTGCTGTCCACACTATAATCCCCCTTTTAAGAAAGCCTCTCTTCTTCTCCTCAGTTTTCTCTATTCCCCCATTTGTGATGAATTCTGACCTCTGTTCTTATATCAGTGTGTGTTCTGCGTTCGTCTGGAAAATGCATAATTTCACAATTACAATTGGGATTATTTTTCAGAGCTTGACATTAAGCTTAAAAAAAATGTCCTGAGTAAAAAATTTGGTTGTCTGGAATTTTTTTGCTGTTGTAAATATGATTTATTCTGAAGCAATATTCTCACCAGTGTTCAATCAGCTTTGGCATATTTTAAATCTGCATATCTGTGATATTTTTACCTTTTATAAAGGGCATTTACATTTACATTTACATTTATGCATTTAGCAGACGCTTTTATCCAAAGCGACTTACAACTCAGGAGAACAGGAAGCGATCCGTCAAGAAGAGGTAACGAAACACAAAAAGTGCCCTAAATACTAAGATTTGTACACTGCTCAGAGTAGCAAAGACCAGAAAAGGAAAGAAGAAAGGAGAAATAGAGGGGGAATTTTTTTTTTTTTTTTTTTTTTTTTTTTTTTTCCCTAATCTTTCCCCCTAATCTTATTAAATATAGGCTATGCTTCAGCTTTCATATTATACTCTTGAAAAAATACAACTGGATTAAATAATGTTATGAGATTTGTATTTTTGAATAAACAAATAATGTTGGAAAGAATGTTTAAACATGAAACTACCAGTAGGTGAGTCTTAATGAGTGAATCATTGAGTCGATTCATCCAAACGATTCATTCAAACGCTGACTGTCTTAATGAGTGAGTCATTGAGTCGATTTGTTCAAACCCTGACCGTCTTAATAAGTGAGTCATTGAGTTGATTCATCCAAACGATTCATTCAAACGCTGACCGTCTTATTGAGTGAGTCATTGAGTCGATTTGTTCAAACGCTGACCGTCTTATTGAGTAAGTCATTGAGTCGATTTGTTCAAACGCTGAACGTCTTAATAAGTGAGTCATTGAGTCAATTTGTTCAAACGCTAAGTCTTAATGAGTGAGTCATTGAGTCGATTCATCCAAACGATTCATTCAAACGCTGACCGTCTTAATGAGTGAGTCATTGAGTTGATTCATTCAAACGCTGACCGTCCTAATGAGTGAGTCATTGAGTTGATTCATTCAAACGCTGACCGTCCTAATGAGTAAGTCATTGAGTCGATTTGTTCAAACACTGAACGTCTTAATAAGTGAGTCATTGAGTCAATTTGTTCAAACGCTAAGTCTTAATGAGTGAGTCATTGAGTCGATTCATCCAAACGATTCATTCAAACGCTGACCGTCTTAATGAGTGAGTCATTGAGTTGATTCATTCAAACGCTGACCGTCCTAATGAGTGAGTCATTGAGTTGATTCATTCAAACGCTGACCGTCCTAATGAGTGAGTCATTGAGTTGATTCGTTTGAAGCTGACCGTCTTAATGAGTGAGTCATTGAGTTGATTCGTTCGAAGCTGACCGTCTTAATGAGTGAGTCATTGAGTCGATTTGTTCAAACAATCAACAAACAGTCAATAGCAATACCACATTTTGGGTTACACTTTTTTTAAGGTGTCATTCACTGAAAAAAAAAAAAAAAGATTTCTACTGCTTCTTCAAATTGCTTTATTAAAATGAGCTAAAGCAACACAATTACTATACATTTTGCCCTCACCTAATTTGATTGAGTTCAATTCACTTAAATATAAGTCATATTGAAGTGAACTTAATCCGCAGATCACATGAATGATTTGTGTTGCTTTAACTGAAACTGGGCGGGGCTTGTTAGTTCCCAGCCTGCTTTGCATATGGCTAAATCAAGAGTGTAAAAGTGTTATTTTATGTATTTTTGTGCAATATGAGAAAGGGGGAGACTTGATTGTGTTTAATAATGTTTAAAATTAATTTATGCTGGAATTATTAGAAGAATTAAAATGATTATGGTTACCGAGAAGAGGCTTTGGATTAATGCAATTTATGTCCTAACGGTTTTGTTTATGCTAATATGTGCCATATAGCTAAGTTTGACACCTAGCTGGTTCAGTTTTATAATTTGATTAAATAGTAACATATGTAACATAAATATGTAGCATTAAAATATATGAAAATGAAGATGATGAATCATGTCAGGGAATGAAATTCACTTTTAATTGGGTTACTTAAAGTTACTTAAAGATCAATTCCATGATGTTGAAGTTACATGAACAAATTATGTTTGTTTAACTTCATTTATTCATGTGGGACTGAACACAATTAAATCATGTTAATCCAACACACTTTTCTCCAGTGTTGTTAGTGTGATAGTACTGAGTAATATTAATTAACTATAGGATTAGGGTTGCGTGTAATTATGCATAATTTACTCTTATTAATATAGTAAGTACATGTGGACGCTGTGTTGGCATGTGTATAATTGAGATGTAATTCTAATCTAGATATAGATTGCATTACATTTTAAAATTGAGTGAATTAACAATTTATAAGCATTAAATATAGGCTACAAATGAAATATCCAAAGGTCTATGATAATAAAACCTATGTATTTATTTATTGGTTTAAGGCTTTAACTTGAGCTTCGGCAGACGCAAATAACATTAATTTGTAGAGTTCTTAAATTTGTCTACTCACACACACACACACACACACACACACACACACACACACACACACACACACACACACACACACACACACTCACGCGGCGCAACGAATGAGCACGTGGGCGCGCTTCACACACAGACACACACACGCACGCGCGCGCCCGCGGTACCTGATGATGTGCTCATGTGTGAACAATCACCGGACGAGATTCCAGTCAATATAATATAATATAATATAATATAATATAATATAATATAATATAATATAATATAATATAATAGATGGGCGTTCTGCGAATGTGGTGGAAATATTGATCCCAAACAAAGGCTGGTGAGTACACGCTAATATTATTAATGTTTATTAATAATTTTACTAATAATAATAGTTATTAATAATATTAGCTATTAATAGTTTTACTAATAATAAAAAATAGGCGATATCATTTTTAGTGATCATAATAAAAATGCTAAACTAGAACATATCAATGTTAGTTTTGGTTTAATAACATCTTTAACTGTGTAATTGTGATAAATTAGTGAATTACGCGGAAGCGGAGGGATAAAGTTGTGCTGGTGCCTGAGGCCTGCGCGGGTCAGATGCGCGTCCACGCGTTTCTCTCACACACCTGTCCGGTGAGCTCCGCGTCTCTCTCTCTCTCTCTCTCTCTCTCTCTCTCTCTCTCTCTCTCTCTCTCTCTCTCTCTCTCTCTCTCTCTCTGGATGTATTGAGACTTTGACTGGATTTTAACTCAATCAACGGCACGATGAAGGAGAAGTCTAAGACGGCGGCGAGGACGCGCAGAGAGAAGGAGAACAGCGAGTTTTACGAGCTCGCCAAAATGTTGCCGCTTCCGTCCGCGATCACGTCTCAGCTGGACAAAGCGTCCATCATCCGCCTGACCAGCAGCTACCTGAAGATGCGCCTGGTGTTCCCGCAAGGTCAGATCAACACACACACACACACACACACACACACACACACACACACACACATACACGTTTGTTTTTGTGACATATGGGGACATTCCATAGGCGTAATGAATTTTATACTGTACAAACCGTATTTTCTATCCCCTTACACTACCCCTAAACCTACCCATCACACACACACACACACACACACACACTGCCCCTAAACCTACCCATCACAGGACACATTCTGCATTTTGACTTTCTCATAAAAACTCCTCCTGTGTGATTTATAAGCCTTTTGTAAAGTGGGGCCATGGGTAATGTCCTCATATTTCACCCTCTCCTGTAATACCTGTGTCATACCCATGGCATTATACACACTTGTGTCCTGATATTTCACAAAAACATGCCCACACACACACACACACACACACACAGTCATTACAGCCGCGCGCCAAACACTGAGGTGTTTCAAAAAAATCTAACATTTGGGTCAAATATGGACGAACCCAATTTATGGGTTACATTTGTTCCAATTTTTGGGGTGTTGAAAAAAGTGTGTAGAGAGTATTTTCCAAATAAAATCATCCGTGTTGAAGCAAAATTATTCCTCTTTTCGCTCTAAAATATTCTGGGCTGTCCAATTTTGGGTCAAATATAGAAGAGCACAATCGTTGGGTTAAAAAGTGAATTAAAAGACAGCTGTGTTTGACCGTATTTAACCCAACAACCCAGCTTTTTGTTTAGTGTGCAAAGAGAAACCGTTCCGCTTCAACAACGAGTATGAGTTTATCTCAGTGTGAAGCATTGTATTGAACTGTACTCTTATATATGATGGGTTGTTTCAACCGCCAACTGTATTTGACCCAATATTGGGTAGAAAGTGTGGCATCACTGCGACTAAACACCAGTTTGGAACCTTTATTTTTAATAATAATAATAATAATAATAATAATAATAATAATAATAATAATAAGCAACCATTTTAGGCCGATGCACAAGCGATATTTTCTCAAGTTCCTCATTATGATGCTGGGTCAAATATGGACGAACCCACTGTTCGGTTAAACGTGT
>NC_090191.1:42628023-42640523 GCF_024679245.1 Pseudorasbora parva
CAATTGGGTTGTTTTAATCCAGCAGTTGAGTTGTTTTAACTCCACAATTGTTTTTTTTTAACCCAACGGTTGAGTTGTTTTAACCCCGCAATTGGGTTGTTTTAACCCAATGGTTGAGTTGTTTTAACCCCGCAATTGGGTTGTTTTAACCCAATGGTTGAGTTGTTTTAACCCCGCAATTGGGTTGTTTTAACCCAGCGGTTGAGTTGTTTTAACCCCGCAATTGGGTTGTTTTAGCCCAATGGTTGAGTTGTTTTAACCCCGCAATTGGGTTGTTTTAACCCAACGGTTGAGTTGTTTTAACCCCGCAATTGGGTTGGTTTAACCCAATGGTTGAGTTTTTTTAACCCCACAATTGGGTTGTTTTAACCCAACGGTTGAGTTGTTTTAACCCCGCAATTGGGTTGTTTTAACCCAGCGGTAGAGTTGTTTTAATCGCGCAATTGGGTTGTTTTAACCCAGCTATTGAGTTGTTTTAACCCCACAATTGGATTGTTTTAACCCAGCGGTTGAGTTATTTTAACCCCGCAATTGGGTTATTTTAACCCAGCGATTGAATTGTTTTAACCCCGCAATTGGGTTGTTTTAACCTAGCAGTTGAGATGTTTTGCCCCAGCGGTTGGGTTAAATGTTGCTTAAGACAACCCAATTGCTGGGTTAGTCCTTTTTCAACCCAACTTGGGTTGTTTTTAACGCAGCATTTTTTAGAGTGTGTGCTCTGCTTGTTTCTGTCATGACCTGTCTGATGTTCTTGATCTGCAGACGTTAGACGGCTTTATATTTGTAGTTGCTGCAGATGGAAAGATCATGTACATTTCTGAGACGGCGTCGGTTCATCTGGGACTCTCACAGGTGAAGAACACACTAACACCAGCCCGTACACGGTTCGTGTGTGTGTGTGTGTGTGTGTGTGTGTGTGTGTGTGTGTGTGTGTGTGTGTGTGTGTGTGTGTGTGTGTGTGGGCATGTTTTTGTGACATATGAGGACCCAAATGTGTATAATGCCATGGGTATGACACAGGTATTACAGGAGAGGGTGAAATATGAGGACATTACCCATGGCCCCACTTTACAAAAGGCTTATAAATCACACAGGAGGAGTTTTTATGAGAAAGTAAAAATGCAGAATGTTTCCTGTGATGGGTAGGTTTAGGGGCAGTGTGTGTGTGTGTGTGTGTGTGTGTGTGTGTGTGTGTGTGTGTGTGTGTGTGATGGGTAGGTTTAGGGGCAGTGTAAGGGGATAGAAAATACGGTTTGTACAGTATAAAAACCATTATGCCTATGGAATGTCCCCATATGTCACAAAAACAAACGTGAGTGTGTGTGTGTGGACCGTGTGCTCCAGTAGAATTACAGACGTCCTTTCACACAGGTAGAGCTGACCGGAAATAGCATTTATGAATATGTTCATCCGGCCGACCACGACGAGATGGCCGCAGTTCTGACGCCACAGCCGGCGTATCACTCACACTTCATCCAAGGTAAGACATTAGAGACAAATTTACACACACATACACACACACACTCCCAAACATATACACACACACACACACACACACACACACATTTGTTTTTGTGAAATGTGGGGACATTCCATAGGCATAATGGTTTAAAAACAATGTATTTTCGATCCCCTTACACTTCCCCTAAACCTACCCATCACACACACACACACACACACACACACACACACACACACACACACACACACACACACACACACACACACACACACACACACACACTGCCCCTAAACCTACCCATCACACACACACACACACACACACACACACACACACACACACACACACACACACACACACACACACACACACACACACACACACACACACTGCCCCTAAACCTACCCATCACACACACACACACACACACACACACACACACACTGCCCCTAAACCTACCCATCACACACACACACACACACACACACACACCGCACAAAGCTCTCTTATGAGGATCCTCCACAAAACGGGTGTTTTGGCATAATTCTGTGTGTTACTGTTTGTTCAAGTGTGAGAGAGAACTCAATTATGAATCTTCCTGAGCATTGTGTGTGTGTGTGTGTGTGTGTGTGTGTGTGTGTGTGTGTGTGTGTGTGTGTGTGTGTGTGTGTGTGTGTGTGTGTGTGTGTGTGTGTGTGTATGTTTTTGTGAAATATCAGGACACAAGTGTGTATAATGCCATGGGTATGACACAGGTATTACAGGAGAGGGTGAAATATGAGGACATTACCCATGGCCCCACTTTACAAAAGGCTTATAAATCACACAGGAGGAGTTTTTATGAGAAAGTAAAAATGCAGAATGTTTCCTGCGTTTTTTGTTATATATATACATATATTTTATTTGAAAATAAAATTCAAAACTACGACAGTAAACATTTTGACAATAATAATTTTGACATGTCAGTTATGACATAAAAATTATGAAAATGACATACTAAGTCATTATTATGATACTAAGTCAATTATGAGAAAAAAAATGATGTCAGTCAAAATTATTTTCAGATAAAAAAATGTAAATCATAAGAATAAAATTCAAAACTATCACAAAACGTTGACATTTTGACAGTAATCAGTTATGACATAACATGTCTAAATTACGAGACTGGCATACAAAATAATAATTATGAGATGAAAAAAGCATAATTATGAGATACAAAGTAAAAAACAGAGGATGACAGAAAAAACGGATGCTGCGTTATTTTCATTCAATATTTTTATTGTGTTAAAGTAAACGAATGAATCTGCTAATTTTGACAGCACAACACTGTTCCTCAGTCAAACGCTCCGAACTAACATATGAGCGTATCAAACAAACCATCCACAGAGACTGAACACACACCTGTCATTATAACAGCTTCTGTTTGCGTTTGACACGACACACACATCCAGTGTAGAAAATGTCAGCCGTAAAGAGACGGAATGCTGTTGGGCGGGGCCTATGCTGCAAGTGGGCGGGGCCAATGGTCCGAAGATGCATAACGATTCGTCAGTGTCTTGCTTTGGAGGCGGGGACAATATCAAAACGAACACTGCAAAAAATGCTCTTCTTATTTAGTATTTTTTTCTTGTTTCTAGTCTAAATATCTAAATATTCTTAAATCAAGATGCATTTACTAGATCAGTAAAACGACATAGATATTTTTTTCTTTTTTCTGGGGAAAAATATCAAAATGAAGAGAGTTTTTGCCTAAAACAAGCAAAATGATTTGCCAATGGGGTGAGAAAAATAATCTCATTTCTGTTTTTGGGACAAGATGGAAGTCCACATAACCAGTGAGAGTTCCTCAAGGATCAGTTTTAGCTCCCTTTCTTTTATCTCTCTCTATATGCTCCCTCTTGGCTCTATTTTCAGAAAGTATGGGCAATCGTTACATTGCTATGCGGATGATACACAAGTTTATCTGCCTTTAAAGCGGAATGCACTGGATGGACTGAATGCACGATTGCTTTGTTTAAACAGCACTAGGTAACTTTTCAACCTTCATAATATATTTTTTAAGACTCTTGTGATGATATATCGACTTACAATAGGTTGAATGACACGTCTGCCATAGCCTGATGGGGTCTGTATCGTTTTTAATCGTACTTTTAAACTTCGGGTTTCGGGTAGTAACCCGAGAACAAAAAGAACTACAAAATTCGACTGCTTTACGGCATATACGTCACTTCCACCAACACACACACTTCCTTACATTCGGACGTGCGAGCCCAACTTTGTTCGTCGGATAATATAGTCATGTCCGAAGCAGCACAGACAAATAAGAAAGAAAAGGTTTTGTTGGAGGAAAGCAATAAGAGGAAACGAAAAAGTGCTGTGATTAAAGGCAGGACGAGGATCAACATGTGACCAGCGTTTGCTCGTCGGCGTGAGCTGAAGGAGGCGTGCCCGACCGATGCTGTCCTGCTTGTTACGGTGATTACCGACCACTCAAACATTGAACTGAAGGATCATATAGATTCTGGAAAACGCTAACCAATAGACTACTATAATGACGCTGGCTTGTAAACGTGAGCATCGCGATTATTTGGCGTTTGAAAAAAATAAAACCCATGAAACTATATTCATATGACATGCTGAAGCATAAGCCACTGACTGTACCTGGGATGAAGACGTTTCACACGCGCCGCCAGAAGAACAGCTGCATGTGAACTCCTCCTGCAGTGTTCAGGGGAACTGTTAGCGCTGCACCGACCCGCGGGACGCTTTTATGAAGTTATTTGGCCCGCCCCGCACCACTGGATATATTTTTACAACCCGCCGCGGACCCGCGACCATTAGACATACGGGGTCCGCGGGTTATGAGACGACCCGCGCATCACTAGCTCAGGGCTATCAGGGCTGTCATGTCAACAAATGCACGCGCGATGGCGTCCCCTGATGAAGGATGACAGAGCTTACGACAGTAGTTGAGGACATTATAACTGTAGGGGGACCCCGAGAGCAAAAGTTACCCAGTGCTGCTTTAAGTGATGGTTGTCTCTAAAGTTTTTAAATTTCAATGAGAGCAAAACAGAACTGACTGTTTTTAAACCCTGTGTTTCTGTGACGTCTACAAATCCACATTTGGGTGTGTTATCACCATATGTTAAGCAACATGCAGCTGGTTCAGCCAGATTTTAGACCAGGACTCGTAAGCGGGATCATATCACTCCAGTTTTACAGGCTTTACATTGGCTGCCTGTACGCTATAGAGTTGATTTTAAAATTGTATTAATCGTGTTTAAGTCACTACATGGTATGGCCCCTTCGTATATATCTGAACTTTTAATTGAACGCAGTGAAACAAGATCTCTCCGGTCATCAAACCAGAGACTATTGTTTACACCAATGACGAGGCTGAAGTCCAGGGGCGATCGACCGTTTTCGACTTTGGAACGAGTTGCCTCTTCTATTCGATTAGCTCCCTCTGTGATCACTTTTAAGTCAAGATTAAAAACCTATCTGTTTGATAAAGCTTTTATTTCTGGTTGAAGCACTGTGTTTTACCATGATTTTATTTGTAGTTTTTATTTCTTTTAAAGGTCTCGTTCTTCGCGAGTCCATCTTTCAAACTTTAGTTAGTGTGTAATGTTGCTGTTAGAGCATAAATAATACCTGTAAAATTATAAAGCCCAAAGTTCAATGCCAAGCGAGATATTTTATTAAACAGAAGTTCCCTTTCAAAGCCGACAGCGAGCGGCCGGTTTGGACTACACCGCTGCACTTCCTGCTGTGATGACGTCACTAGAACGGTTTGTTGACTCCGCCCACAATCACATGCAAAATAGGGGGCGTGGTCTCGTTGCTCTCCCGCGTGGAGAAGAGCGCATTCAGCGCTTGCATCGCCCCGTTATGGTAAGAGGCGGGACCTTTCCGGGCAACGTGCGCTAAGCTACTGTCCAATCACAGCACGGGAAGCACTGGCCCAATCAGAACTCGTTATGTGTTTCTGAAGGAGGGACTTCACAGAACAAGGAAATCATCAGGCCGTGTTTAGGACAGAGGAAACAGCGCTGTACAGATAAGACAACTGTGTGAGAAATACTGTGTTTTTACACGCGAAACATGAACTCATGTTATATTGCACACTGTAAACATAATCAAAGCTTCGAAAACACGCGAAGAACGGGACCTTTAAATTATTATAAATGGTTGTTGTACTTTTTTATTTTTAAATTTGTATTTTTACTTTTATCTTTACTGTGGCAGTGTTGTGTTTTATGTAAAGCACATTGGTCAACCATTGGTTGTGGAAATGGTGCTATATAAATAAAATTGACATTGACAAGATTTCAATCAGAAATCAGATTATTTTTCTCACCCCATTGGCAGATCATTTTGCCTTTTTTAAACAAAAACACATTTTGATTTCATTTTCAACAAACTAAGAAAAAATATCTTATGTCGTTTTACATAATGCATCTTGATTTTTTAGATATTTATACTAGTAACAAGACCAAACGGCTGAGTAAGAAGAGCATTTTTTGCAGTGTCGATGAAATAAACGCTTTGCTTATAATGAGGACGATGTGTTAATGTTACAAAAACCTCTCATACAGTATTGTTCAAAATAATAGCAGTACAATGTGACTAACCAGAATAATCAAGGTTTTTAGTATATTTTTTTATCGCTACGTGGCAAACAAGTTACCAGTAGGTTCAGTAGATTCTCAGAAAACAAATGAGACCCAGCATTCATGATATGCACGCTCTTAAGGCTGTGCAATTGGGCAATTAGTTGAATTAGTTGAAAGGGGTGTGTTCAAAAAAATAGCAGTGTGGCATTCAATCACTGAGGTCATCAATTTTGTGAAGAAACAGGTGTGAATCAGGTGGCCCCTATTTAAGGATGAAGCCAACACTTGTTGAACATGCATTTGAAAGCTGAGGAAAATGGGTCGTTCAAGACATTGTTCAGAAGAACAGCGTACTTTGATTAAAAAGTTGATTAGAGAGGGGAAAACATATAAAGAGGTGCAAAAAATGATAGGCTGTTCAGCTAAAATGATCTCCAATGCCTTAAAATGGAGAACAAAACCAGAGAGACGTGGAAGAAAACGGAAGACAACCATCAAAATGGATAGAAGAATAACCAGAATGGCAAAGGCTCAGCCAATGATCACCTCCAGGATGATCAAAGACAGTCTGGAGTTACCTGTAAGTACTGTGACAGTTAGAAGACGTCTGTGTGAAGCTAATCTATTTTCAAGAATCCCCCGCAAAGTCCCTCTGTTAAAAAAAAGGCATGTGCAGAAGAGGTTACAATTTGCCAAAGAACACATCAACTGGCCTAAAGAGAAATGGAGGAACATTTTGTGGACTGATGAGAGTAAAATTGTTCTTTTTGGGTCCAAGGGCCACAGGCAGTTTGTGAGACGACCCCCAAACTCTGAATTCAAGCCACAGTACACAGTGAAGACAGTGAAGCATGGAGGTGCAAGCATCATGATATGGGCATGTTTCTCCTACTATGGTGTTGGGCCTATTTATCGCATACCAGGGATCATGGATCAGTTTGCATATGTTAAAATACTTGAAGAGGTCATGTTGCCCTATGCTGAAGAGGACATGCCCTTGAAACGGTTATTTCAACAAGACAATGACCCAAAACACACTAGTAAACGGGCAAAGTCTTGGTTCCAAACCAACAAAATTAATGTTATGGAGTGGCCAGCCCAATCTCCAGACCTTAATCCAATTGAGAACTTGTGGGGTGATATCAAAAATGCTGTTTCTGAAGCAAAACCAAGAAATGTGAATGAATTGTGGAATGTTGTTAAAGAATCATGGAGTGGAATAACAGCTGAGAGGTGCCACAAGTTGGTTGACTCCATGCCACACAGATGTCAAGCAGTTTTAAAAAACTGTGGTCATTCAACTAAATATTAGTTTAGTGATTCACAGGATTGCTAAATCCCAGAAAAAAAAAAAAAATGTTTGTACAAAATAGTTTTGAGTTTGTACAGTCAAAGGTAGACACTGCTATTTTTTTGAACACACCCCTTTCAACTAATTGCCCAATTGCACAGCCTTAAGAGCGTGCATATCATGAATGCTGGGTCTTGTTTGTTTTCTGAGAATCTACTGAACCTACTGGTAACTTGTTTGCCACGTAGCAATAAAAAATATACTAAAAACCTTGATTATTCTGGTTAGAATAACATGATATGATATGATATGCACGCTCACATTGTACTGCTATTATTTTGAACAATACTGTATGTCAAAAAGATCAAGGCAAATTTAATTTCTCATGTCCCGACACCTTTATCAATGTGATGTTATTTAAAGGTCGTTTTATCAGTGAAAGTTGTGGGAACGTTCCTTGAACCCTGAACTAATCTGTTTTACTGTATGTATACGCCGCTCAATGATTGATGAATTGTTCTCATTTTAGAGTATGAAGTGGAGCGATCGTTCTTCTTGAGAATGAAATGTGTTTTGGCCAAACGTAACGCTGGGCTCACGAGTGGAGGATATAAGGTACACACCAGTGTTCTTTCAGTTCTTCATTAAAGGGTTATTCATCCAAAAGTGTAAACTCTGTCATGAATTGTGTTCTGTGGCCGACCGGGCTTTCCTTCCCTTGCTCCAAAATGAGATGAGATGAGATCAGACATGTTAGGAATCTGTTTAAATCTTTTCTTAAAGGGAATTTAATTTATTTTATTTTCATCTAATATTCACTTAAAGGGGCGGTGTCATGCGATGTGACTTGTGTAACTTTAGTTAGTGTGTAATGTCGCTGCTTGAGCATAAACAGTCTCTGCAAAGTTACAGCGCTGAAAGTTCACTGCAAACGGAGATATTGGGCCTCATTCATGAAACACGAGCAGAACGAATGTGTCGTTCGTAAAGCCGCTGACGTAAATTTATCATATATTGATATGTTTATTTGTCAGTTTATTGCCTACAAAAATGGCCGGTTTGGACTACAACGAGCTTCTTCCTGGGTCGGTGACATCATAAACCCTCGCTAGTCTCCACAGATGTGACTTCTGCCCGTAATGGGAAGGGGCGTGGCCTTAACCTGTGCTTCAGCCAATCAAAATACAGGAAACTACATTTGGCCATCTGACCAATCTAAGACCATTGGGTTTTTCAGAGGGAGGGGCTTCATAGAAGCAGGAAGCAGACGAGCCGTTCAAAGCACCGACAGCGGTGTGGAATAAAGGGAGGATAGAAGAAAAATACAGCGGTTAAAAAAGAAGAAGAAGTGTTAAGACATGATATACTGCGGCCCATAAACACAACCAAGCCTAGAAAAAAAACCATGGAACCACCGCTTTAAAAACACTTTTTTAGACTTGCTTATATGTGATTTTATAGTTTTTTGTATATTGTATTTTTTGTCATCTAGTTTGTTTGTAGTATGTTTAGTATTTTGTTTTTTATCTTTAAAAAAAAGCCTAAATCTTTCTAAAAAAAAAAGTGTCCTTTTTTGTAAAGTGCTTTGAGAAGTTGCATTTAAAGGCACTATATAAAATAAAGTTTATTATTATTATTATTATTATTATTATTAATTCCTCACCCTAATGTGGTTGGCCAGCCGTCAGACCTCCGCTCATCTTCACACACAGATGAAGATATTAGTGTTGAAATCCGATGGCTCAGAAAGGCCTTCATTGACACCAATGTCATTGTGATTCGATTCATGATTCGTGATTTGAAGTCACGTGATTGATCCGAATCATGAATCGATTTAATTAATTATAACGGTTCAAATCTTTTTTTATAGCAAAATGGAAGAAGATGGATGTCAAAATCATAGATATCCATAATAAAGGCTAGATGTCTCGTGCGCGCTGTTGGCCAATGGAGGTCGCTGTCCGCAACTGGCGGCCATCTTGTCACAGGCAGCTCGCTCACTCGTAACAGTGTGTTTTCATGGTGCATGGACTTTTAAATAGCCATAACTTGCTCAATTTTCAACCGATTTTCAAACTGTTTCGTTTGTTATAAAGTCAGAGATGTAGTTATGACACTACATACTTATGAATAATTATAACCATGGACTTCAATATGAAAGTAACATTGAACAGAACAGACAGGAGCAATAAAAACAGGTATTTATGTTAAATCAATATATAGGCTACTAAAACTGTGTACCGAATGGCAACATGAGAAATTATATATATTTATACACATATACAGCTCTGAATTTTTTTTCCAGAGCTAGCTATAGCTAATATATATATATATACATACATACACTTTCATAATAAGAATATCACTATTATAATATCACTAATAATTCAAGGCACTAGTTATCGCCTACAAAACAACCTCTGGCTCGGCACCAATATACCTAAATTCACTTGCTCAGACTTACACACCCTCCAGAAGCTTGCGTTCTGCGAGCGAGCGGCGCCTCGTGGTTCCATCCCAAAGAGGCATGAAATCGCTCTCACGGACATTTTCCTGGACCGTTCCTACCTGGTGGAATGACCTGCCGATCTCAATTCGTGCTGCCGAGTCTGTAGCCATTCTTAAAAAACATCTTAAGACACATCTTTTCCATTTGCACCTGACCAATACAGAATAGCACTTACTGATCACCACAGCAACGACCAAAAGCGCACACTCCTGGATCATATCTACGTCTCTCATCCGGATTTGCGCCTTCAGGCGGGTATGTTACATAGTAATCTTAACTATCAGAATCCAGTGTTCTGTATTTTGCGTACGTGAGTTTTTGTTGTCGATGGCTATTGCTGCGCGTTTAGCTAGAATACAAAACCAACCCATTGGGCCACTGAATCTGCATTAACGACAACAGCTGGGGCAACAGCCTTAGTCCTAATGGGTTGTAGCTATCTTAGCTATCAAAATCCAGTGTTCGGCACTGTGCGGACGTGAGTTTTTGTTGTAGATGTCTGTCTTTTAAAAAAAAAAAAAAAAAATAAAAAAAAATAAAATAAAAAAAAATTGTGTATTGTGCTAATTAATTGAGATTTCCTACAGCTCTTACAGGTTTTTGGCCTTGTCTGTTCCGTTGCTTCTATTACTCTCCCCTTTTTTGTAAGTCGCTTTGGATAAAAGCGTCTGCTAAATGATTAAATGTAAATGTAATAATAAAATAATTTGTATTTTTAAAAAAAATTAACAATTTTTTTTTATTTTAACTAGACAAAAGATTGGTTGTCATAAAATCGTTATTGATTTCAATAAACCTATATAATTGAACAGCTCGATTGTGGTCTCAGCCCCCTTGATAACGTGCACGTAAGTTATAGCCGTGATACACAAGCTGCACGATTAAGTCGTTTATCGAAATGAAAAGCTGCAATTTCAACGTGTTAAAGCATCCAGATTTGTAGCCATGTTAATAACGTTTGTAAGAAACCAAACCATTTGTAAATCCGTCAAGATTTCAGCGAGATCAGAGTATTTATGTTCATACAGATCACTCATCTTACATCAGGTCCCACAGAGCCCGACAGAAAGCTTGCCTGTGACAAGATGGCCGCCGCTGATGACGATGGTGACTCCACCGTAAGACATCTGGCCTTTATTATGGATATCTATGGTCAAAATGCTCATTTAGTGGAGTATTCACATAAACAAAGTTGATTCTGTCTTCAGTGAAGGTGAACAGTGTGAGAATATCAGATGTGTATCAGTGTATTGGATCCGTGCATTCGGCCTTAAAGTGACAGCAGCTTTGTAACTTTTCTACAAGTATTTAAATGAGTTTAAGTTAGTCGTAATGAACCGTTATGAATCAGTGAAACGATTCATGATTCGGATCGCCAAAGTCACGTGATTGATCCGAATCATGAATTGATTCACTGACTCATAACGGTTCGAAGCTTTGTTCTGAAATCGGCCCATCACTATATAAGTCGTTATTTAGTGTTTTTTGCGCACTAACTCTATTCTGGCCTCTTCATCAATGATTGTAGAGCCGCTGTAGTGAGATGGGCTTTGTAACGACGTCTTTAGTGCCTTTATGGGTCTTGAGAGAGGAAATGACATTGGTGTCAATGAAGGCCTTTCTGAGCCATCGGATTTCAACACTAATATCTTCATCTGTGTGTGACGTTCATGGGTGTCCAGCGAATTTATTTTAGGGGGGAAATTTTGAAAATAACGTGATTTTTTAGTTAGACGCTTGCATTATGTAATGGACACTAACAGAGCTGTCGGCTGACCTTTGACCCTCAGGTGATCCACTGCAGCGGCTATCTGAAGATTCGCCCGTTCGGATTGGATGCGGCTCTTTTCGACGGATGTTACCAAAACGTGGGTTTGGTTGCGGTGGGACACACTTTACCGCCCAGCGCCGTCACCGAAATCAAACTCCACAGCAACATGTTCATGTTTCGGGCCAGTCTGGACATGAAGCTCATCTTCCTGGACTCTAGGTGTGATCTGTAATAGATAACTGATGTTTAATACACAGGGCTGCACGATTATGACACAAATCATAATTGTCGATTATTCCCCTGAAATTGTAATCGCGATTATAAATTACGATTATCACAATTTACATTGAATGAAGTTGTGAATGGCTTCACTGCAAAAAATGCTGTTCTTACTTAGCATTTTGTCTTGTTTCTAGTCCAAATATCTAACAATTCTTAAAACAAGAAGTATTTACTAGACAAGCGAAAGTAATTGTCTTGTTTTGGGGAAAATATCTCAAAATGAAGAGAGTTTTTGCCTAAAATAAGATAAATAATCTGCCAATGGGGTGAGAAAAATAATCTTGTTTTCTGTTTGAATTAAGATTATTTTCTCACCCCATTGGCAGATTATTGATCTTATTTTAAGGTCTATGAGATGAAGACGACAGGACGCCGGTGCGAGTGTAAAGTTCTTTAGTGCGCTCGCATAACCTCAATGTGAAAGCAAACCAAAACTAATCAAAGATATGAGATAGTCAAAAGAGCCTGACGAAAATGAATTTTTTAGTGGTCGTTGCTGACTGTTGTGTTGTTTTGTGGCTGTAAGGGTCTCGGAGCTGACAGGATATGAGCCACAGGACCTGATT
>NC_090191.1:42648023-42650523 GCF_024679245.1 Pseudorasbora parva
CACGTAATGAGTTCTGATTGGACCAGCGCTTCCCGCGCTGTGATTGGACAGCAGCTTAGCGCACGTTGCCCGGAAAGGTCCCGCCTCTTACCATAACGGGGCGATACGCGCGCTCAATGTTATTGCAGAAATGTCTATATTGCCTCATCAATTTGAGCCGGAATCAGACCCGGAGAATATCGAAGATGATCGATTACAACCTGCTCAGGAGAGACGTTTGCTGGATGTTTCAGAACGGTTATCTGTCTATTCAGGAGTTTAAACTGATCATTACACACACCAACAATCGATGGTGTCTGAATCAATTACTACACTTTTATATGCTAAGTTTTTCGGATTAGTTTCAATTACCATCTAACGTTAGTTAACAAAGCTAAACAGCGTTGCACTTTGTGTCATGAGTTACATAAACTGTTAAACGGACCGACTTAAATAATAAAATACACTTACCGGTTGTGGCTCATAAACAACGCCTTCTCCAGACAAAGAGGGAACTGCGTCATCTTTTAAGAATAATCTTTCTGCGAATCCGGCATTAAACTGATTGAGATTGAGGAAGCAGTCCTCAGCAAAATGTGCTGCACATAGTTTTAAATTGTGATTATAATTTTCCGGAACCGAGTTAAAGATAAACTGTAGCCATTGATCTCTACGTACAGCGTCCGTGGGAAGGCCAAACAAAGGTGATCTGACTCCGGGATGAAAATAACAGCGTTTCAATGGTATGGCGACAAACACACTCTACAAAAACAACGCTTCCTATTCTCCACGCGGGAGAGCAACGAGACCACGCCCCCTATTTTGCGTGTTCCTGTGGGCGGAGTCAACAAACGGTTCTAGTGACGTCATCACAGCAGGAAGTGCAGCGGTGTAGCCCAAACCGGCCGCTCGCTGTCGGCTTTGAAAGGGAACTTCTGTTTAATAAAATATCTCGCTTGGCATTGAACTTTGAGCTTTATAATTTTACAGGTATTATTTATGCTCTAACAGCAACATTACACACTAACTAAAGTTTGAAAGATGGAATCGCGAAGAACGAGACCTTTAAATGAGTTGATAACATCACTGTTTTCTCCACAGCGACTGTACAGCTAATCTAATTCTGCTGTAATATTGTCCTGGTTAACACTGTGAAGCTGCTTTGAAACAATCGGCATTGTAAAAGCACGATATAAATAAAGCTGACTCCGCTCAATAATCCGCAGGCGCGCTCATGATCCGCTCACCAGTAAACTAATGTCTGCTCAAATCCAGCTCAGACATGACAAATCTGTAGCGCACTTTGTTGTAGCCATTAAACAATGTGTTTTTCCTTCATATTTATGTTTAAATATTATAATATTATTTTTACATTTCATCTGATTATGATGAGTGAAAAGATGCGAGTGGGTCAGAAATGATTTTGGTGGTTATATTTAGTTTAATATTAAGTTTTGTTTAGTAGAAAGCATTTATTTCGTTTTGTTTAAATTGTATCTTACTTTTAAAAAAGGTTCGTCAGGTCAATTGCCTGGATTTAATAAATAAGAAGCAAATAGCAGACTATAATCGCGAGGTGAAGTCGTGGGAGCGATCGCTTTCACAGCGCGTCTCATAAATAAACCCAAACTCAGCAGCTCCTCGCCTCAGACATGGGAAATATGCGTATAGAAAGCTTGAAATGTCCACTTTTAAACGAAACGATTCAAAGATATTTAATTAAGCAGTGCAGTGTTCACGCGAGCAGCTCTTGACACCGAGCGGTTCTGTTCAGACGCTGCGCTCCATCACTGCTCGAGCTGTGAGTTTAACGCGCATTTTTACACTGATCCTGACTTGTGCAACTTTGTAGCCTACACATTTGTTTCTAAAGCCACGTTTCAACCGCAGGATCTTTACCCAGGATCTTTGGGTGGCACTCGGTGTGTTTCGACCGCAGGGTCTAAATGAAGTTCCGGGTAAATACTTCCCCCTCCAAACGGCCCTGCTCGCGAGGTAGTACTTTTTCAAAGTTCAGGAACTTTCGAGGGCGGGACTTGGGCGCTGAGCATGCTGATTGGTTTAGCATTTTATTTCAGCCGGCATTTTTAAAAGTCTTTTGCGAGGTTCGGTCTACGTTCAGTAATATCAGTCTTGCTCTCTGTCTGATGGCGCGCGTTCATCTCAGCCATCTCACGTTCAATGTCCGTAATAGCTGATAATAATATACATTGTCATTTTAAATCGAGCTTTACAAGCTTTCTGAATATGCTGCTCTTTTCTGTCATTGTTAATCACCTCTTTAGTAAACCTAACGTTATACATACCCAGCAAAAGCAGCACAGCTTGAATCTCTGCCATACTCGTTATTCATTTTTTTACAGTCACCATGTAAACGACCTGACCGATTACTATAAGTGTGCGTCCTTACGTGCCGTGACAGCGCGCGCCGCGCTCATGTTGACAAGAGAGGAAAGGTCATTTTTCTGAGGGGTAAACTTTTTATTTCGTAAGTTATGAAGATAATGTTGGAGTAATGACA
>NC_090191.1:42660523-42668023 GCF_024679245.1 Pseudorasbora parva
TAATATATTTAAAACTGAAGTTTACCGTATTCATTTGTGTTAAAACTACTTGAAATATGTGTGTTGCCATAACTAACTGGGCAGTGGATCCGTAGTTCCCAGCATGCTTTGCGAGGGACTAAATTATGAGAGTAAATTTAGGGATTAAAGTGTTATTTTATGTGTTTTTCAGTAAAGTTTCAGTTCACAATAATGGTAACCTCAAAAAAATCGACACAACATTTAAATGTCAAATGTAACACCAAACGTTAACAGGTCTTTCCCTTCACTAAAACACACATTAAACAGCACTTCATCTCAACATTTACCCTCCTGACCCATCCCTATGCAAAGCATGCTGGGAACTAGAAATACACCGCACAGTTCAGTCAGCGCAACTTAAATAATTACTGTAATCTCAACACAAATGCTCTAGGTTAACTAAACAATTTACACATTTAATTTAATTTATTGAGTATTCATTGAAAATATTCATTGAAAATATTAATTTATTGAGTATTTATTAGAGTATTAATTGAAAATATTAATTTATTGAGTATTCATTGAAAATATTCATTTATTGAGTATTCATTAAAAATATTCATTAAAAATATTAATTTATTGAGTATTTATTAAAAATATTCATTGAAAATATTTATTTATTAGAGTATACATTCAAAATATTCATTGAAAATAATCATTTATTGAGTCTTTATTATAGTATTCAATGAAAATATTCATTTAACTGAGTATTCATTGAAAATATTAATTGAAAATATTCATTTACTAAGAATTCATTGAACATATTCATTGAAAATATTCATTTATTAAGAATTCAATAGTATATTCATTAGTATAGTTTATTCTTTGTAAATATGCATTTATTTTATTCATTTATTTCAAATTGAGTAAAAGTAAAAGACTAAAGAGTAGTGTTGTTTCGGCTTGTTTTATTTAAATAACCCGAGCAAACAGCTAGAATCATGTGTTGAGTGTCCTTACTTCACAGGGTGTGTGATGCTCAGAGAGAGTTTGCAGTCCGCTGACGGCCGCTCGTACGGCTGTTGAAGGAGGAGAGGGTTATTAACATCTCATAGCTCATATAACAACACTTTAATTATATAAAATATAGATGTAACGTTACCTTATGAGTGGCGGTTTTGCGTCCGTGGCTGCTTTTATTGCTCCACGGTCTCCAAGGTGTGACTTCAGCGTTTAATCCGTGCGGGGTTTGCTCCATAATGCTGGATTTGAAGAGTAAATCCGTGCGTGCGTTTGCGATCTGAACGATGACTGAATCAAGCGCGGACCCTTTAAATACACGCACGCGCGCTGGTGCCAAACGGGTTCGCGCCTCGCGTCTGACACGCGCGCGCTGGTGAAGGTGTGATGTCACACTCCCGCAAACACATGGCGAGCTGACCATGGAGCTGACACATTCACCAGGAGCAACTCTCTTTAATACCCGTGTAAAAACTGAGCTCTCTCGTTTATTTACGCGTAGAAATCACGCGCAGAACAACGCGTAAGGCACGCTCAACTTTTTCAGACACACACCAGCATGACGAAACTTAGTGTGAACTAACTGCCCTATCAACACTAAATAGAAAATAAAGTGCACAAAAAAACAAAAAAAGGAAGATATCACTGAACATTTATTTAACCAGAGCAAGAGTATATTTAGTTAAAATAGGACAAATATGATATTATTGCAATTGCAATGCTATTATATTGTATACTCTAGTGAGACAGAGTCAGCGTTCAGAAATGATTCATTATTTTTATATCTTGAATTATGTCTTCTCTTCCACGTTCCTCCAAAAAGATTCAAGCGGTGTGAATCGATCGATGATTCGGGCCGCGTCAAATCTGCTGAAATCACGTGACATTGGCGACCCGAATCATTGATCGATTCACTGATTCATTAACCTTTTTGGAGAAACCCGGAAGAGAAGCCAATGCTGAATAAAGTCGTAGTTTTTGTTATTTTTGGACCCAAATGTATTTTGGATGCTTCAAGAGACTCTAATTAACCCACTGATGTCTCATATGGACTACTGTGATGATGTTTTTATTCCCTTTCTGGACATGGACAGTATAGTGTGCATACACTTGCATACGCTCTCGGACTAAATATAAAATATCTTAAACTGTGTGTGAAGATGAACGGAGGTCTTACGGGTGTGGAGCGACATTAGGGAGACGAGTTAATGACAGACATTTCATTTTTGGCTGAATTAACCCTGTAATGTTCGAATGCATTACAGCGCAAAATACAGGGCATGGGCCGACGCACGTTTTTTTTTTTTTGTACCACTGGCAACATGCAGCGACAGCGGCCCATTGGTTTGTCTTCTGAATTGACAAGCCGAAGCGAGAGAGACTATCGCACAACACAGCCGCTGACGAATGTACTCTGTGTTTAAACGCTGATCTATACGGCACTTTGACTCCAAATTTAGTTTTATACAATCGTGTGATATGGGAACATCTGTGGTGAATCAGCTGAAAACAGCCGCGAGCATGTGTTCATGAAATTTTGATCAATTAATCGAAGTGTAAGGAGTACGGACGAGGACTTTTAAGAGTTTCTTTAGCAGAGGAGAAAATGGACGAAACTCATGTGTTGCTCATAATCCATGAGTGAATTAATAAGACACCACACATTAGATCAGAATGCCAGAAAGCAGCCGTGATGATTTGGGTCTTCCACAGACTTCTTTAAGCAAAGTGATCACACAATTACAGAACCTTATCGTGCTCAGAAAGTGAGGACTGCCCAAAATGTCCTTTCTCCAGTGGTCTTAAACTCCAGATGGTCCTTACAAATATAGTTGTACACGTACGCACGCATGCACACACACACACACACGTCTGGTTCACTATCTTTGTGGGGACTCTCCATAGGCGTAATGGTTTTTATACTGTACAAACCGTATTGTCTATCCCTTTACACTGCCCCTAAACCTACCCATCACACACACACACACACACACACACACACACACACACACACACACACACACACACACACACACACACACACACACACACACTGCCTCTACCCCTAAACCTACCCATCACACACACACACACACACACACACACACACACACACACACACTGCCTCTACCCCTAAACCTACCCATCACACACACACACACACACACACACACACACACACACACACACACACACACACACACACACACACACAGGTAAAGTGGAAAACGGCAACACACAAACGTTTCACTTTAGCAGAACCAAAATTTACCTTGCAGATAACAGAGAAGAAATATGGTGTTTTGGAAGAAACATTTATTAAAATGTTTGTTATATTACTTAAATTAATATTGCAGAATATAAATCACTTTTATAGAGGCTGTTTTCGTATTTTCTACAGGTGTTTACATTTTTTTTACTTACAAATATAATAGTTTATTATATGTTTTAGAAACAGTATAGCCATATAATGAGGAGCAAGGTTTTTACAGTCTATGTTTGTTACCCGGTGACTGCCATGATCTTACAGTTAAATGAATCCGGCCTACAGTTAAACTATAGTCTGTAAAACAGCTTTAAAGTCTGGATCCCATGAATTAAGGACAAAGCTTGTTTTCCTATTTAAAAGTTTTATTAACTTTTTTTAATAGATCTAATGAAATGTAATTACATTACATTTCAATGATAGGCTCATGAAAGATATATATCAGTGTCTTACTAAAATGATGACTCTTGAAAAATATGATTGTTCAACCCAAAAATGTGATCGTTTATTCACCCTAATGTCATTCCAATCCTAAATTAATTTATTTCTGTGTAGCATAAAATAAAATTATTTGAGTGTGTTTCGGTTCATACAATATTCAAAGCCTAACCAAAATGGCTGGGTTGCCAACATTCTTCAAAACCTTTCACACAGAGGTCATACAGGTTTGGAACGACACTGAGCATTTAAAAGCAGTACATTTACTTTACTGCATCCTGACTGAAAATCATCAGTGCTTTACTGCCAAGGGCATTTCTGTGTGACAAAAAAGCAATATTAAGTTTATCTGCATTTGCAGCAAATTCGATAATATCTATCACTATTTGTCCCCGTCGTAGTTTTATTTATTTACTCCAATTTAAGGCCCCAAC
This sequence comes from Pseudorasbora parva, assembly GCF_024679245.1. NCBI lineage: Eukaryota > Metazoa > Chordata > Actinopteri > Cypriniformes > Gobionidae > Pseudorasbora > Pseudorasbora parva. Next base: position 42,664,643 of record NC_090191.1, read on the forward strand.
CCCAGCAGAAACACTCACGGGGAACTCAGGGGCCGGGTTTGCCAGGGCCGAATTTTAGCCCCAGTCCAGCCCCAGTTAGCTGGGATTGCTCGTTTACAGCCACGGCTTTTTTTTTTTTTAAATAAACTATGACAATGTGGTGTCGATGATGTCTGGTTTAATCATGTGGAGTTTAGAAGTGATCCACAGGTGTGAAGAGAAGCCATTTGCTCTCGAACACAAACATGACGCGTGCCGATCTGTGGCGAGCGAGTTCATGAACTTTCCTCTACAGTTCAAGAGTGTGACAAACGCTCAGAATAAACACACACACACACACCTCCGCTTACCTGTGCTGACTGGCATCTGTCCTCGTGAAACAGTAGCGCGTGTTCAGCTTCATTAGACTCAGTGTGTGTGTGTGTGTGTGTGTGACTTCATCTGGTTTGGACAGGTGACGTTATTCAATTTTTCACAAAGGCAGATTCACGATATTAGCTCCATGTGTTTTCTCAGTCTGGCAACCTCTCGGAAAACAGTTATTTTTTGCATTTATAGTTTACATACACACACACGTTTGTTTTTGTGAAATGTGGGGACATTCCATAGGCGTAATGGTTGTTATACTGTACAAACTGTATTTTCCATCCCCTTACACTGCCCCTAAACCTACCCATCACACACACACACACACACACACACTGCCGCTAAACCTATCACACACACACTCTCTCTCTCATAAATACTCAGACACACACACACACACTCTTATCTCTCTCTCTCACACACACACAAACACACACACACTGCCCCTAAACCTACCCATCACAGGAAACATTCTGCATTTTTACTTTCTCATAAAAACTCCTCCTGTGTGATTTATAAGCCTTTTGTAAAGTGGGGCCATGGGTAATGTCCTCATATTTCACCCTCTCCTGTAATACCTGTGTCATACCCTTGGCATTACACACATTTGTGTCACAAAAACAAGCACACACATACACACACACACACACTCTCTCTCTCTCTCTCTCTCTCTCTCGTGCAGTACAAAGCGACACAAAGCGAGCGCACGCAGTGAAGATGGTTCCAGATTTCTTCTCTTCTCGTGATGCTGTCAGACGTCTGATTAATTGTGGGCGAGTTCTGCTGAAACATGACTGAACACTCGAACCAGAGCCGGTCTGGAGGAGATTATCAATGACATTATGAATACTATGATGAAGAGGAGCCCGTGTCCTTCGAGGGACTGAAAGCAAACAGATGTGAGTATCTGCATTATCATTCACTGATCAAAGGGATGGATGGATGGGTGGATGGATGAATGGATGATTGGATGAATGGATGGATTGGTGAATGGATGATTGGGTGGATGAATGGATGATTGGGTGGATGGATGGATTGGGTGGATGGATGATTGGATGGATTGGTGAATGGATGATTGGGTGGATGAATGGATGATTGGGTGGATGGATGGATTGGGTGGATGGATGATTGGGTGGATGGATGATTGGGTGGATGAATGGATGATTGGGTGGATGGATGGATGGATGATTGGGTGGATGGATGGATGAATGGATAGGTGAATGGATGATTGGGTGGATGGATAGATGATGGATGGATGGATTGGTGAATGGATGGATGGATTGGTGAATGGATGATTGGTGGATGGATGGATGGATAGATGGATGGATGATTGGTGGATGGATGGATAGATGGATGGGTGGATGGATGATTGGGTGGGTGGATGGATGGATTGGTGAATGGATGGATGGATTGGTGAATGGATGGATGGATGGGTGAATGGATGATTGGGTGGATGGATGGATGGATTGGTGAATGGATGATTGGGTGGATGGATGATGGATGGATGGATTGGTGAATGGATGATTGGGTGGATGGATGGATAGATGGATTGATGGATGGATGATTGGATGGATGATTGGATGGATGGATGATTGGGTGGATGGATGGATTGGTGAATGGATGATTGGGTGGATGGATGGATGGATGATTGTGTGGATGGATAGATGGATTGGTGGATGGATGATTGGGTGGATGGATGGATGAATGGATTGGTAAATGGATGATTGGGTGGATGGATGATTGGGTGGATGGATGGATAGATGGATGGATGATTGGGTGGATGGATGGATTGGTGGATGGATGATTGGGTGGATGGATTGGTGGATGGATGATTGGGTGGATGGATTGGTGGATGGATGATTGGGTGGATGGATTGGTGGATGGATGATTGGGTGGATGGATTGGTGGATGGATGATTGGGTGGATGGATGGATTAGTGGATGGATGGATGATTGGGTGGATGGATTGGTGGATGGATGATTGGGTGGATGGATTGGTGGATGGATGGATGATTGGGTGGATGGATGGATGATTGGGTGGATGGATTGGTGGATGGATGATTGGGTGGATGGATGATTGGGTGGATGGATGATTGGGTGGATGGATTGGTGGATGGATTGGTGGATGGATGGATTGGTGGATGGATGATTGGGTGGATGGATTGGTGGATGGATGATTGGGTGGATGGATTGGTGGATGGATGGATTGGTGGATGGATGGATGATTGGGTGGATGGATTGGTGGATGGATGGATGATTGGGTGGATGGATGGATTGGTGGATGGATGGATGATTGGGTGGATGGATATAATAGACAGATGTGTGTGTGTTATTCTAAATGCTGGTTTTATTGGTCAGACTCTATTGTGATTGGCTTCTGGGTCGGACTGGCGGTGTTCGTCATCTTTATGTTCTTCGTTTTGACCCTGATTACGAAAACAGGAGCTCCGCATCTAGAGTGAGTACACACACACACACACACACACACACACACACACACACACACACACTCACACTCACTCACTCACTCACTCACTCACACACTCACTCACACCTCACACACTCACTCACTCACACACACACACACACGATTTTAAATTATATATATATAAACATAAATATGAATATAAATATTTATAAAAAGTACTGCACTAAAAGTATGACCTGGAAATAGATAACTAACTAAATAAAGCTGAAATAAAAATAAATTAAACCTAAATATAAATATTTAAATAAATAAATAATAAAATGACAAAACGCAACAGAATTAAAAATTAAAAGTTAATAACATAATAATAACTGTAATGAAATTTAAATAAAATGCATAAAAATATTGGAGAAATGTTTTATATATTTTACATTAGCTATAATGATTTTCACATTTTATATTTATAAAAAATAACATTAGATTTTTTTAATGTAAGATAAACATGTAGATTTCAATATAAATTAAATGTAAAAAATTTATTAATACAATATCTTTTTTAAAATCTTTTCAAGAAGGAAAAAAGGTGTAAACAAAAAAAAAAAGAAGCAG
>NC_090191.1:42673023-42708023 GCF_024679245.1 Pseudorasbora parva
GTGTTAAAGCAACCCAATCACTGGGTTAAAAAAATTCAATCAATGGGTTAAAACAACCCAATAACTGGGTTAAAGCAACCCAATCACTGAGTTAAAACAACTCAATCACTGGGTTAAAAAAAACTCAATCAATTGGTTAAAGCAACCCAATCACTGGTGAAGGGGGGATTCTGAAATCCACTGCCGCTTCAATATACCTGTATATATTTATATCCTAATTAACTTCATAATCAAAACTTTAATCAATATTTATCCTATATTATTCTAATGATTCTATCCAGTTATGATTTTGTTTTAGTTTCTTGTTTTCTAAAGTGTGTATTTGGTCTCTGAGGAGTGACTGAGGGTCTGGCCTAGAGATGTGTGATGTGTCACTAAACACTGGCAACAAGGTCGTGTGTGTGGATTTTTGAGGTATCACACACCCCTAACATGTCAGGAGTGCAGTAACAGCGTTTGCTCACTTAGCCCGGCTTCCAGAGATGAAATATGGATTTGTCTTTCATTTAATTTATTATATTTTATTCCTTTTATATTTCCTTTTACTGAACACTAAAGACTCAAGATGAATATTGCCTGTACTATTGTGTGTCCCTCTCACTGAAAGAAAGCACATGTTATCAGTATGTTTTGGTAAGAACTGGTTAGAACTGGAGCTTAATCAACTCCAACCGTGGATGGTGTTCAATGGGCACCCTAAGAGATGGGTGTACTTGTTGTTCTGGGCAAGCTGGCGCCTGCTCCAGATCTGGAAGGTCACTACGGGCCTGATTCTGGGATGAAAGCATCAACAAGTGACACGTCTATGGAAACGTGCATCAGATTAACTGACATGAGTGGAAATTTACCATGCCTGTGCATTGTCTCTGAGCCAATCAGAACCATCCACATTGCAGTAATGACGTGGATAGACCTTGAAAACGGTATAACTGTTGGGACAATTGTATGTATGATAGGGCGAGGCAACGAGACGGTGAGAGAGGGAGCGCGGCCTACGAACTCCTTGTGAGACTTGAAGCTGGCTTCTGCTTTTGAAACTGCAAACTATTCTTAAGTAAATTTTTCTTTTAATTAATTGCAATCCTGACTCTGTCTTCATTTCTTCACTACTGGTCCTGGCTCATAAGCTGTTAACCCCTAACACTGGGTTAAAACAACCCAATCAATGGCTTAAAACAACTCAATCACTGGGTTAAAAAAACTCAATCAATGGGTTAAAACAACCCAATCACTGGGTTAAAAAACTCAATCAATGGGTTAAAGCAACCCAATCACTGGGTTAAAGCAACCCAATCACTGGGTTAAAGCAACCCAATCAATGGCTTAAAACAACTCAATCACTGGGTTAAAAAAACTCAATCAATGGGTTAAAACAACCCAATCACTGGGTTAAAAAAACTCAATCAATGGGTTAAAACAACCCAATAACTGGGTTAAAAAAAACTCAATCAATGGGTTAAAACAACCCAATAACTGGGTTAAAGCAACCCAATCAATGGCTTAAAACAACCCAATCACTGAGTTAAAACAACCCAATCAATGGCTTAAAACAACTCAATCACTGGGTTAAAAAAACTCAATCAATGGGTTAAAACAACCCAATCACTGGGTTAAAAAAACTCAATCAATGGGTTAAAACAACCCAATCACTGGGTTAAAACAACCCAATCACTGGGTTAAAACAACCCAATAACTGGGTTAAAGCAACCCAATCAATGGCTTAAAACAACCCAATCACTGGGTTAAAGCAACCCAATCAATGGCTTAAAACAACTCAATCACTGGGTTAAAAAAAACTCAATCAATGGGTTAAAGCAACCCAATCACTGGGTTAAAGCAACCCAATCAATGGCTTAAAACAACTCAATCACTGGGTTAAAGCAACCCAATCAATGGCTTAAAACAACTCAATCACTGGGTTAAAAAAACTCAATCAATGGGTTAAAGCAATCCAAACAATGGGTTAAAGCAACCCAATCAATGGCTTAAAACAACCCAATCACTGGGTTAAAGCAACCCAATCAATGGCTTAAAACAACTCAATCACTGGGTTAAAAAAAACTCAATCAATGGGTTAAAGCAATCCAAACAATGGGTTAAAGCAACCCAATCAATGGCTTAAAACAACCGATCACTGGGTTAAAAAAACTCAATCAACGGGTTAAAGCAACCCAATCACTGAGTTAAAACAACCCAATCACTGGGTTAAAAAAACCCAATCACTGGGTTAAAGCAACCCAATCACTGAGTTAAAACCCCATTTTTGGAGTGTACTAAAATAACATATTTCTTGACATAGAACATCCACACAAATCACAACACAATGTTATGTTGAAATGCACGCGTGTGATGTGATGTAATGCGGTTGATTCTCCAGCAGGTGGCGCTACTGGCTCTACAGTTTACAGTTAGAGATGAGAAGCACAGAAACTCTGGAGAACATAAAAGATCATGAGCCAACAAACAGCGAACCGTAACACCGCTCTGTAATGTAGGCCTACTATAGAAACACACAACGACTCCTCTACATCTGACAGCTTGAGCATTAATGCTGCAGGGAAATAAACTTCACCTTAAATGGCGTTCCGTTTTCTGCTGATTATGATGATGGTGATGGTTTGTGAGTTGCACATATATAATTCTGCCCTCCTGCCATCTGGATTGCATTTCGGCGAGCAGGAACTGAACATGTGCGGTTAAAGTGAGTCACGGCAGGCTGTACAAAACACGAGCCGAGCTCTATACACACTATAAATACAGCTCAGTCAAACTATGGAAACTGCGGAGAACTCTTCATGCGCTCGCACGAGTTTTCCGCTCTGGAACGTGACTGTGCGCGCGCGTGCACGCGTTTAGAGGAGGCTTTCTGCAGCTCTGATGGAGCTGGGGGGGAAATGCTCTTCTTACTTAGTATTTTTGTCTTGTTTCTAGTCCAAATATCTAAAAATTCTTAAAACAAGAAGTATTTTCATTTTATTTTTAAGAAAACATGTCGTTTTACTTATCTAGTAAATGCATCTTGATTTAAGAATTGTTAGATATGAAAGACTAGAAACAAGACAAAATGACTGAGTAAGAAGAGCATTTTTGCAGTGCAATCATTTGCTACAGTGGTTAAAAGAAAAGTCTTACAGCCAACAGTAAAAATAAGAGCAACCATTCGAGAGTAACGATCACCCAGACCTGTAGAAGCGTCAAGTCAAAGCATGTTCCCCAAAACGACGATTCTTTTCATTAGTTTCCCTCAACCATCTCAGCTCATTAAAGTAGGCCTATTAGGCGCCAAAGTCTACCCGTGGGTGTGGAGGAGGCCTCGCATGCATTAATAATTCAGCGAGTGTGTGTCAGACCGCAGCCGTTGCACAACAGGCGCCATTCCTGTCGTGTCGTGTCGTTTGGCCACAGCGCGATACACCTGTTGCTCTGACCGATGGACACACGCAGGTGACGGGCAGAGTCTCAGACATTACACCGTCCGGACCGCTGGATCATGGTAAGCATTGTTTACTCACACACACACACACACACACACACACACACACACACACACACACACACACACACACACACACACACGTTTGTTTTTGTGAAATGTGAGGACATTCATTATAGGCGTAATGGTTTTTATGCAGTACAAAATGTGTTTTCTATCCCTTTACATTGCCTAAATCTATCACACACACACTGCCCCGAAACCTACCCATCACACACACATTCTGCATTTTTACTTTCTCATAAAAACTCCTCCTGTGTGATTTATAAGCCTTTTGAAAAGTGGGGACATAATGTCCTCATATTTCACCCTCTCCTGTAATACCTCATACCCAATACACATTTGTGTCCTGACATTTCACAAAAACAAACACACTCATGCATGGTCAAAATCGTTTGTGTGTGTGTGTGTGTATCCGCCTGAACACGTCTGTGCGTGAGCGGGACAGGTGTGGGTGTGACGCTCATGTGAGCAGGTAAATAATTAGCGCAAACTTTTGAGCTTTCTCTTTCTTTACGCGACAGCATCCGATATGATTCATCTCACACACGATCAACTCTGTGAGTCTGTCTGCATTTATCTACAGGGCTTTGGGAATGGATGGATTTGCTTCTAAATATCATTATTATTATTATTATTATAATCAGAGGCGGACCGTAGAGGAGTATTTTTACTGCCTACTCAAACTTTATCAGTGTTTGTCTTTGGAAAACTTGAACTTCACTCCATTCCAAAGTGTCACTTTTTATTGCATTCGGTGTTGTTGTTTTTTTTACCTTTAATTCTCTAATGCGTTAAAAATGTAGCACGTACTTGTACTCACTTGATACAGTGCTAAATGTTTAATGTAATTACGTATTAAAAGTATGCACTCTAAAAACGCTGGGTTAAAAACAACCTAAATTGGGTTAAAAATGGACAAATCCAGATATTGGGTTGTTTGAACCCACAGTGAATGGACCCATTTAAACAACCACATGTCTGGGTTTGTCCATTTTCAACCCAACTTGAGTTGTTTTTAACCCAGCGTTTTTTAGAGTTTATGTAAATAAGGATCTTTTTTACAACTAAAAGCTGACATTTCAATCGTTCGCTGGGTCTGAGGACCATCAAAGTGCATTGTGAAATAGTTCTGGCTTGTTTTATGCATTAACGAGAGATAATTGGCTGCACTCTAAAAAATGCTTGGTTAAAAACAACCCAAGTTGGGTTGAAAATAACCCTGGGTCTCTAACCCAGCAATTGGGTTGTTTTAACCCTGCGGTTGGATTAAATGTTGCTTAAATCAACCCAATCGCTGGGTTAAAACAACCCAATTGCTGGGTTAGAGACATTTTCAACCCAACTTGTTTTTTTTTAAATCCAGCATTTTTTTAAAGTGCGCACTACAGAGTTTATAGGCATGCATAATGAAAACATATTTTAAATGAGCTTATAATAAGAATAGACCGATATGTGAGGTTTCTGAAGAGTTTTCTGAATGTTCTCTTGTTCATTGTGTCGGATTGAGTTCATCTGATCCTCTGAAACCCAATCCAGCTCTGCCTCCCTCCGCGTCCCCGCGCGTCACGGCCGCGCGCCTCACTGTGTGCCCTGCGCGTCCTCACTAATAATTAACAATCCGCTCGCGCGTGTCTTTTATTGATCGGGATTTGTAATCGCTTTCATCGATCTGGATTCGTTGAGCCGCAGGGCTGGATCATTTCACGACGCTCGCTGGCGGGACGAAAGACGCGCTTCTCTGGGTGTTTCGCGCGCCGCCGGTCCGGACAGTAAGTTTATCTTCTAGAGTTATGATGATAATCAATATAAACACTTGTCATATTTTTCACCGTTTTGAATTTTACCAAATCATGTGTTAGAAAGTTTTAATGAGGTTCCCATTAAGTTAGGCTATAAAAACGTTATTTCTGACTCAGGGAACATTCCATATCATTCTTCAAACATTATGGGATGTTACTTTATTATGTTCTCTGAACGTTAATTAGTTACATTTTTAAAAAGCTTTTGATGAACTAAACGTTTCAGAAAAAAACAACGTTCCATTAAGGGATTTGGGAACATTATTAAAGGCCAGATAACGTTGAACGAATGCTCTATTAACGTTACTGGAAGAACGTTTGCTCATAACGTTGAGGGAACCTTGACAGAACGTTCTGAGAACATTATTAAAGGCCAGATAACGTTGAACGAACGCTCTATTAACGTTACAGGAAGAACGTTTGTTCATAACGTTGAGGGAACCTTGACAGAACGTTCTGGGAACATTATTAAAGGCCAGATAACGTTGAACGAACGCTCTATTAACGTTACTGGAAGAACGTTTGCTCATAACGTTGAGGGAACCTTGACAGAACGTTCTGAGAACATTATTAAAGGCCAGATAACGTTGAACGAACGCTCTATTAACGTTACTGGAAGAACGTTTGCTCATAACGTTGAGGGAACCTTGACAGAACGTTCTGAGAACATTATTAAAGGCCAGATAACGTTGAACGAACGCTCTATTAACGTTACTGGAAGAACGTTTGCTCATAACGTTGAGGGAACCTTGACAGAACGTTCTGGGAACATTAGTAAAGGCCAGATAACGTTGAACGAACGCTCTATTAACGTTACAGGAAGAACGTTTGCTCATAACGTTGAGGGAACCTTCTGTCAGCTGAATAGGGAAAGTGTTTAGATGTTCTCTCAGACTGACTGTATTTCTAGAGGGAAAAAATCTTTGGCAGACTTTGATGAACTTTATTAAACAAAAAGTTTTAATTTTTTTTAAAAAGAAGCTTTTTTCCCCCTATTCGCAGTAGAAACATTACATTGGTATCCATGCTAAATCCAAAATTACTAGCCGTTTCTACTGCATAACCATATATGGGTCTCTTTCTAAAAGTGTAAAGTTAATATTTGATGAGAGAGATGTTTATTTTTTTATTTTTACTGTTATGGTAACAGAAACAAACCCTACATGCTATTTATCAGATATCTGACACATTTAAGCTGTTTTAACAGATTCTGTCAGACTTGTCAATGCATGTGTTCTTTTTTTAAACATGTTAAGAGATGCTTATTAAAGGGTCCATAACACACACAGTTTCTGCCAGTCTTTAAATCAAGACCAGACTCAAGTCTATATTCCCAAACATTATTAAATTACAGCCCTTTATGGATAGTGCATTTCGTGACTATTCTAAAAAAGGGGGTGACAGTTAAGGGGTTACATTTGATTCACTTTAAATTAAAAAAAACTAATTTTAACAACAAATCTGGCAGTTATAAACACAGTTTGAATCTGGCAATTATGAACACAGTTTGAATCTGGCAGTTATGAGCACAGTTTGAATCTGGCAATTATGAACACAGTTTGAATCTGACAGTTATGAACACTGTTTGAATCCGGCAATTATGAACACCGTTTAAATCTGGCAGTTATGAACACAGTTTGAATCTGGCAGTTATGAACACAGTTTGAATCTGGCAGTTATGAACACTGTTTGAATCCGGCAGTTATGAACACTGTTTGAATCCGGCAGTTATGAACACAGTTTGAATCTGGCAGTTATGAACACTGTTTGAATCTGGCAGTTATGAACACTGTTTGAATCTGGCAGTTATGAACACAGTTTGAATCTGGCAGTTATGAACACAGTTTGAATCTGGCAGTTATGAACACAGTTTGAATCTGGCAGTTATGAACACAGTTTGAATCTGGCAGTTATGAACACAGTTTGAATCCGGCAGTTATGAACACTGTTTGAATCTGGCAGTTATGAACACAGTTTGAATCCGGCAGTTATGAACACTGTTTGAATCCGGCAGTTATGAACACAGTTTGAATCTGGCAGTTATGAGCACAGTTTGAATCTGGCAATTATGAACACAGTTTGAATCTGGCAGTTATGAACACTGTTTGAATCCGGCAGTTATGAACACCGTTTAAATCTGGCAGTTATGAACACAGTTTGAATCTGGCAGTTATGAACACTGTTTGAATCTGGCAGTTATGAACACTGTTTTAATCTGGCAGTTATGAACACTGTTTTAATCTGGCAGTTATGAACACCGTTTAAATCTGGCAGTTATGAACACAGTTTGAATCTGGCAATTATGAACACAGTTTGAATCTGGCAGTTATGAGCACAGTTTGAATCTGGCAATTATGAACACAGTTTGAATCTGACAGTTATGAACACTGTTTGAATCCGGCAATTATGAACACCGTTTAAATCTGGCAGTTATGAACACTGTTTGAATCTGGCAGTTATGAACACTGTTTGAATCCGGCAGTTATGAACACCGTTTGAATCCGGCAGTTATGAACACCGTTTAAATCTGGCAGTTATGAACACAGTTTGAATCTGGCAGTTATGAACACAGTTTGAATCTGGCAGTTATGAACACTGTTTGAATCTGGCAGTTATGAACACTGTTTTAATCTGGCAGTTATGAACACTGTTTTAATCTGGCAGTTATGAACACCGTTTAAATCTGGCAGTTATGAACACAGTTTGAATCTGGCAGTTATGAACACAGTTTGAATCTGGCAGTTATGAACACTGTTTGAATCTGGCAGTTATGAACACTGTTTGAATCCGGCAGTTATGAACACCGTTTAAATCTGGCAGTTATGAACACAGTTTGAATCTGACAGTTATGAACACTGTTTGAATCTGGCAGTTATGAACACAGTTTGAATCTGGCAGTTATGAACACCGTTTAAATCTGGCAGTTATGAACACAGTTTGAATCTGGCAGTTATGAACACAGTTTGAATCTGGCAGTTATGAACACAGTTTGAAGACACGCTGTATTAGACCAATGCCCCCCAATGTCTAAGACTTATGCTGCCCTCGCGTGCTATCGGAAGTTTCCTACTTCCCACTTCAGAAGTCGTGATTACGAGCTTGTTGTGTTCAGGTGCTTTGTTGTCGGAAAGAATGGAGGACGCCAGGTTCATACTTTTGTGCGTCTTGGGAAAATGTTATTTTAACACTTTCAGTCATTTCCCGGTCCCAGAAAATCATAGAATCACTGGCAAACAAAGCAGCACAACACGAAAGCATTTCGATTATAATCACATTCACAATAAAGGCATAATGTAGACAATAAAGGCTGCTTAAAGACTAAAATGGCAATAGTTTTCAGCCCTATATGATCCGATTGTATAGCTACTTTTACCACACTATCTAGATAGTCAGCTTGCTCTGGAATGATGGTCAACTATATGCGATTTTCAATGTGTTTAAAATACACAATATGCTTCAAATGATTATTCATTTATGTAAATATGTACTACTTTAACGACAAGACAAGATAATGAAACTGTTGCACAAAAAAACTAATAAAACACCTGCCACAGCAGAAATTCGTCTCCCATCCGCCCTTTTAAACGGTTATGCCACGGCCATCTCGGGAACTTGGGTATCAACATTATTCCCGAACTTCCCAGTGTTTACGATAATTCCAATAGCACGCGAAGGCAGCCAGTTACGGCCTTGCTCCAGCCGACAAATCAGAGCACAGTGTGCTTTTCAGAAGGCAGGGCTTCATAGAGACAGGAACTAAACAGTTACTGACAGACTGGGAAGAGAGGAGCCGCAACAATTGGGAATATGAGGAATAATCAACTTTCAAGCAGTAAAACCTCACTCAAAAAAATGATTGCATGATGCTGTTCACTTTATTTAAGTAACTCATCTTGATTTAACACCATTATATGAGGTTTTTGGTTCAAATGTAACTGATTCATGTTATATTGACTTAAAACCGTTACTCTTTTACATAACTTGATGTATTTATTTTCAAATAACATGATTTAATCAAGTAACCCAATCCAACAGGACTTCACTTCCCATCATGCTTTGCAAAGGGGCTGAATTCGGAGAGTATTTGTTTAAATAAAGTGCTATTTTATGCATTTTTTAACAAGATGAGAAAATGGAGAGACTTTTTAATGTTTAATGTTGGTATTTAAAAGTGTGTGTTATGTTGGTGTTTTTGGAGGTTATCATTGTGGTGAAGTGTAGATCATGTGCTCAGGGTCAGGATCTGCTAATTACAATTAAAGATGTTTTAATAATAAAAAAACAACACCTTTGGGCATGCCGTGGATGTAACAAAATCATCTGGCTGGCCAATAAGATTTTGTTAAAGGTTTTCTTGTTAGATAATATTTGTAATTACACTGGATTAGTTGTTATCGTTTTAGTTTGATATTCATTTTAGAATAATTGAACTTAATAGTTTTGGACAAAATTAAGAATGTTAACCTGATTCAACTAAATTACATTGAAATAACCTTATGTAAAAAACTTAAGTTTACTCAAATAAACACTGTTAATTAAATTCAACATAACCCAGTTACGTGGAACCAGTTGACATAAAAAAGTTAAGTAAATCCAACGTATCATTTTTTTGAGTGCTGCTCTAGTAGAGCCAGAAAACAGATTACAGATCAGTCCCAAGCCCTCATGATGTGCTTGTGTGTTTGTAGGCTGAGAGTCCACCGGAGCGCAGCCCAGGGGTGTTGAGTCGGATCGGGAGCTGGCTTTCGTGGGGTTGGGCCAGTCCGGTTCCGAGCGGAGATGAGCCCAATTCTGAGACACAGCGAGAGGAGGCGTCTGACAAGGACCAAAGTGAAACCAGCCACCCAAATGCTGGTGCACATGAGAGAGATAGTCCTGCAGTAGGTGAAACCACTCAGAAAAGCCCATCCCCAAGCCGGAATGCCAAAAATCTGAGAGGAGGCGAAAAAGGGTCGGGGGAAACCCAGGTGTGCACACACAATCCCAAAACATTTGCAAACAGAAGCAGTAGTTACAGAAGGAGATCGACATCTGACTTCTCCGACCAAGATAAGACAGAGGAAATGGGACGGAGGAGATCTGGAAGGAAGAGGCGGAGCTCTAATGGAGATGTGGGCGGGGCTCAAACCAAATCACCAACCAATACTCAGCCAGACACAACCAGTTTGGCAACCAGCCCACAGACGGCATGTGCCGACTCAGCTTTTGAGGAGGCGGAAGTCTTTCTGGAATGCTCCGGAGCAGAAGCGCCGAATTCAGGTAGCCGTGAGAACGTGGTCCGAGCAGAATGGCTGGAAGGCGAGAAGGCAGCTGATTCACAAAACGCACCAAATTCAGCCGACCTGACATCCGTCGCTGATTCAAACATGGATGAGGAACCTGTGGTGAGAATGACAGAGAGCGCTGAGTCCAAACGCAGGAGTATGAAAGTCTCTCACAGTGAGAAGTTCTTCGCTAAAAAGGTGGTTGTCACCTCAGAGGCTCCGGATGAAGACCATAATTTGAGGCTTAAAAGCACATCGGAACCCAAATTGCCGAGATCCGATGAAAGAGCAAGGTAAATTTACCTGTTGAACCTGTTTGTAGCTAACGTGCTTACTGGAATAACAAACACACTCCAAAATATGCTTTTCTTACCTAGTATTTTTGTTTCTAGTCCAAACTTTTTAAAATTCTTTAAAAAAATAAGTATTTACTAGACTTGCAAAAGTAATTGTCTTGTTTTGGGGAAAAATAACCCAAAATGAAGAGAGTTTTTGCTTAAAATAAGATAAATAATCTGCCAATGGGGTGAGAAAAATAATCTTAATTCAAACAGAAAACAAGATTATTTTTCTCACCCCATTGGCAGATTATTTATCTTATTTTAAGCAAAAACTCTCTTCATTTTGAGTTATTTTTTCCCCAAAACAAATTACTTTTGCTTAGTAAATGTTTCTCAAAGTAAGATTTTTTTTTTAATATTTTGACTACAAACAAGACAAAAATACTAAGTAAGAAAAGCATTTTTGCAGTGCACAATATGCTTTTGAAAGGCCAAAACACTTTAAAGTTTTGAACGTGGGAAATCTTTTCTTAAAGCCTGCATCATGTTGTGAAATATGCGTCATTATTAGCAGGTTCTTGTCATTCCTCATCATGCGTAACCTGTTGGTTAATGTTCCTGACCTTGTTTGAAGAGCTCTCTACATTTAGAGGCATTTTCATAACAATAAAGTGGTTGCATATAATGCCAGTTTTTCTAGATGTGCAGCTTTTTCACTGTGTGCTTCAAAGAATAGCATTTAAAATAAATTTCAACATAAATTATGTATTCATGTCATTCCAAACCTCTATGATGTACTTATTTTGCTTGAAAAAATAGGAGATTTTGAAGTTTATTTTGGGAATGTGATCAGTGATTTTGAATGCTAATCTCCAAAAATGGAGACTAAACAAATATCATAACAGTTGTCCGTGTGTATGATAGTTTTACCCTGTGTGCATTAACAACTCTTCAAAGAATAGCATTTAAAATAAATTACGTACATGTCACATTATTCCAAACCTCTATGCTGTACTTATTTTGCTGAAAACAATAGGAGATATTTTGAAGTTCATTCCGGGAATGTGATCAGTGATTTTTAATGCTAATCTCCAAAAAGGGAGACTAAACAAATATCATAACACCTGAACATGTGTATAGATAGTTTTGGGTGAGGAACAGACTTATATTTATGACATTTATGCATCATTTATTTCTGATTTACTGTTATTCACAATCAAAAATGAGTCGTCGGATCAAAGTAAAAAAAATAATACTTCAACTTGCAATCGGTGACTTTATCACATTTCTACAGTCAATTGAAAGTTAAAATACTCTTTTAACCAAAGATTTGACTTTATTTCTGTCATACGTCTACAAAAGTTCTTATTGAGGACGTTTGTTGACGAATAATTTGTCAACGCCCTTTTTTCACAGACGAAAACGAGACGATAACTAAATAAAAACTAGTGTTGGATGACAAAAACTATGAGGAAAATCTATTGTCATTTTCGTCAACGAATAAAAACGAGAGGAAAGTGTTAGAGAAGGACGATTAGGGAAGAAATCCAGTCAGAGCTTATGTCCTGTGTAAAACATGCGCACATTTGAATTGAAACGTGCGGATTAAACCGCGGGAAAACACGGCGGTGTTGAGCTTCTCTAATCGATAAATAACACACATTTATGACAGAGAATGTTTATGAACTAATGTTGAGGAATAATGACAATGTTTACCTTACGATGTTCATATAATAGGAGGATTTACACGGTTGTGAAGATGCATATTTGATCTCCCTCATCTGAAGTGAAATAGTAAGGCATTTCAAAATAAGAGTCCCGGTGCATTTCAACTTGTTTGAATTGTAATTCAAGTTACGTATTATATATACGTTTTTGGTTACACAATTAACTGTATTTGATTTCATTCCCATTTAATTCATAGGTTGGAGGAAAAACTATAGTATTTGACACATTATTCAATAAAGTAAAATAGTTAACTAAAACCATTGAAACCTTAATTATATAAATGTTAACTGAAATAAACTGAAACTTATTTGAAGATTTAGCTTAACCTGATATACTAACTAAAACAGAAAAATAACATTATAAAAACTAGCTGCACTTGAACGGTCACAAACACAATTATGTCAAAATATCAGTCGGTTATGTAATGCTTAAATTCTCAATTAATGCTTTACAATTAAACTCAACTCATTAGATTTGAGTTGACTGAAACTAAAAGTGTTTGCTTTAGTTGGGCTCTGACGCTTTACTTTTTAACATTCGTTTTTCTCTGGCTGCTCCAACTTTGAGTTTGTAAACTTGACTTTACACAAATCACATTTCTACAGTTGCAGTCACGAGAATGACAAGTGAAATGTGCTTTGAATTATCTAATAATTTTCTGTGCAACCTTCGAAATCATGTCTTGCAGCACATGCATGCATTAGTCACTTTCTAAAAAAGCGAAAATTCAAATGTGTTGACAATGGGGAAGTCATGCAGTCTCGTAATGGGTTTTGTGGTTTGCTTCAAAGATATAAAGAACAAAAGAGGAGAAACAGGAAGGATAGCCAAATAGAGTGAATGAGAAAATAAAGACACAACTATACTGTAAACCCAAATCTTTATACATTTAACTATTTTTAATAGCTCTAAACTTGAAATATTTGAATAAGCCAACTTAAGTATATCATGTAATCTCACATTTTTAGCAGTGAAAACTTCAATAAACTGGTTACACAATGCTTTGATAGCATTAGCATAGCACCTGCTGAATGAGGCAAACAGAAACTCTTCCAAACTAGCATAACAAAGCACTTATAAATCTCCCACTTAACATTAATCTTGCACAACAAAAAATATAACACTTAATTTTAGCATTTGTTGTCCCTTTTGAGTGACATGTCAAAGCATGCTGGGAAATATAAATCAGCCCAGTTTTGGATAAATTTAAGTTACTCCAAATTAAAAGAAAAAAGTTCATAAAACTCAAAACAATGAAAGAATTCCAATTACTTAAAATGTGTCAGTTCTTAGGAACTTGGGAATTTCTCAATACTCATAAAAGTTAATATATGTCATAAGTCACGTCAATACATTGGGATATTGTATTGAAAACCAAAAACCATTAGGACTTAATTTTGACAACTTTAAAGATGATTTTATCAATATTTCGTTTTTTTTGCACCCTCAGATTCCAGATTTTCAAAATAGTTGTATCTCGGCCAGATATTGTCCTATAGCCTACATTAGCAAACAATACATCAAGGGAAAGCTTATTTACTCAGCATTCAGATTATGGTTAAATCTCAATGTCCAAAAATGAACCCTTTTAACTGGTTTTGTGGTCACATTTGTTAATTTGAGATGGCTCTACTCAAACCAATTAATTTTTTGAGCATTAGCACAGTGTAGTGAAGGAAGCTTTGCTATAGACTTAATTTGGCCAACTTTAAAGACACTTTTCTCAATATTTAGGTTTTTTTTGCACCCCCAGATTCCAGATTTTCAGAATAGTTGTATCTCGGCCAAATATTGTCCTACTCTCTAAAAAATGCTGTGTTAAGAACAACCCAAGTTGGGTTGAAAATGGACAAACTCAGAAATTGGGTTGTTTGAACCCATTGAATGAACTGGGTTTGTCCATTTTCAACCCAACTTGGGTTGTTTTTAACCCAGCATTTTTAGAGTGTATATATTAGCAAACCACATATCAATTGAAAGCTTATTTACTCAGCATTCAGATGATGCTTGAATCTCAATGTCCAAAAAATTAACCCTTTTAACTGGTTTTGTGGTCACATTTGTTAATTTGAGATGGCTCTACTCAAACCAATTAATTATTTTGAGCGTTAGCACAGTGTAGTGAAGGCAGTGGATGCTAATATGAATAAAGTAAACATCATATAGATGACATTTACTGTGTTATTTTACAGATGTCCAGAGGACAGAGTGGATGGGACGAACGTGAAGACCAGTCATCAAAAGGGCCGAATTGCAGACAAGATCAATCTGTTTGAAAAAGGCACGAACAAACCCGGTAGCTCTACAAACATGCGGCATCTGGATATTTCTCCAGCTCGAAATGTGGCTGTTCGTCTCGCAGAACATGGCGGAATGAGGCCCGGTTCTGCACTGCAAAACCGATCGGTTAAAGAAAGGGCGATGGATTTCAATGCAGGAGGAGAGAAGATAATATTGCCGTCTGGGCATCCATTGAGCGAAAGACAGTTAAAAACCGCTGGACGTACTGAACCACAGGTTAAACCCAAACCCATAGATCAAACAGACTCCAAATCCCACAATGCAACACAAAGCAAACCTGCACTGTCAGAGGGCACAAGCGACTCAAACATTGGGAATAAAGATTTATTTTGTTCTGTCCTGGAAGTTTCATCTCCTTCTGACGAAACCCCGCCGGTGAAATCGCCAAATCGGACAAGCTCACGATCTAAAAGACGACGAAGCAAAGACACTATTCAACCGCTGAGCCCAACCAGCAAAAACAAACAAGACAAAGAGGAGGTCAAGAGCAACATAGCACCAAAAATACCCCTAAAACCTCTTCCAGATGCAGAAAACACCACAGACCAGAGTTTGACAAGCACATCCGGTGAAGAATTCGCAAGCAAAACGCCTAAAGCAGGAGATATGTCATCAAACACTGATTCAAAGAGGTTACAAAAAGCTCCACATATGGACACAAAAGCTCTTAAAGAAATTAAAAGCAAAGAGAGAGAGAACAGGGAGGACTTTGCTTCCGAGCCATTAAACTCTCAAACTGAGAAGAGCTCAGATGAAGTGAATATAGAGCGACTAAATGACGACAAAAAGCAGCCTGTTCAAGAAGGAGAACCGGGAGAGAACAGAGACACGATTGTAAACACATTGTTTGGAGAGTCAGAGAAACTGGATCCATCTGTGACAAAAGATGAGAAACCACCATTCCCGGAGGACCTGAAACTGGCCAACTCTAAAGACTCCCTTGTGCCAGCCAATAGCAGCGCTGCATCCTTTAGGAAAGATGCCATGCGGAACAGAGAAAACGAGACAGGTATGCTGGTCTTACCTGAGAAAGACACCAATATATGTGTGCATGAAGCGAAAAATACCCCTGAAAATGACCCAAATGCTGGCTTTGGCTTTGATGAAAGACCATCAAAGCCAAATTATAAGAGTAAAGAAAAAGACGATCAGAGTAAGAAACACTACAATATAACAGAAGCAGCTGAGACACACAAACACAGTAATGAAGTCAACACTACAGAAGGAGAAATTACAGCAAAGACACCTAAAAAAGGTGAATCAAAGGATCAGAGTAAAGAAAACGATGCTTCTACAAGTAGGGCACTGGCGACACCAAACCCTGCATTGGTAAAGAAACAAAATTATGAAATGGATGCTTTAAGTTCACCTCAGATTCCACCTACGGAGGGAGGCGGCCCTAAAAGAGGAGAGCCACAGAGCCAATCAGAGAGCAGAGAAGAACAGAAGACAGCATCCAGTAAAAGGGATTTACAACAGCAAGAACAAAAGACTCAAGACACAGAAAAGACATCCTTAGTAAACGGAGACTTGAACTCTGGAGAGACAGAAGATCAGTTGTCTGTCTGTATTGAACAGTCTGGAGAAAAAATTCTTAGCACTAGCCATGAAAACACTCAAATACCAGCCAGTAAAGATAATGTATCTCTGCGCTCAAAGAAAAAGAAGCCTAGTTCATTGCCACCCACAGCCAATGAAGCATCTTCTACTCAGTCTGGCCAAGCTAGTGAAAAGATTGCCCCTAAACCAGCCTCAACAAATGAGACAGCCTCTGCTGTGCCAGCGTCAACCAATGAAAAGGCCACGCCTCTGACAGCATCAGCTAATGAAAAGGCCACACCTCCAACAGCATCACCAAAGGCTACGCCTCCAACAGAATCAAGTAAAGAAAAGGCCACGCCTCCAACAGAATCAAGTAAAGAAAAGGCCACGCCTCCAACAGAATCAAGTAAAGAAAAGGCCACGCCTCCAACAGAATCAAGTAAAGAAAAGGCCATGCCTCCAACAGAATCAAGTAAAGAAATGGCCACGCCTCCAACAGCATCAGCTATTGAAAAGGCCACGCCTCCAACAGCATCAGCTAATGAAAAGGCCACGCCTCCAACAGCATCAACAAAGGCCACGCCTCCAACAGAATCAAGTAAAGAAAAGGCCACACCTCCAACAGCATCAAGTAAAGAAAAGGCCACGCCTCCAAAAGAATCAAGTAAAGAAAATTCCACGCCTCCAACAGAATCAAGTAAAGAAAAGGCCACGCCTCCAACAAAATCAAGTAAAGAAAAGGCCACGCCTCCAACAGCATCAGCTAATGAAAAGGCCACACCTCCAACAGCATCAAGTAAAGAAAAGGCCACGCCTTTAACAGAATCAAGTAAAGAAAAGGCCACACCTCCAACAGCATCAAGTAAAGAAAAGGCCACACCTCCAACAGCATCAGCTAATGAAAAGGCCACGCCTCCAACAGAATCAACTAATGAAAAGGCCACGCCTCAAACAGCATCAGCTAATGAAAAGGCCATGCCTTCAACAGCATCAGCTAAAGAAAAGGCCACGCCTCCAACAGCATCAACTAATGAAAATGCCACCCCTCCAACAGCATCAGCTAAAGAAAAGGCTACGCCTCCAACAGCATCAACTAATGAAAAGGCCACCCCTCCAACAGAATCAGCTAATGAAAAGGCCACGCCTCCAACAGCATCAGCTAATGAAAAGGCCACGCCTCCAACAGCATCAGCTAATGAAAAGGCCACGCCTCCAACAGCATCAGCTAATGAAAAGGCCATGCCTCCAACAGCATCAGCTAATGAAAAGGCCACGCCTCCAACAGAATCAGCTAATGAAAAGGCCACGCCTCCAACAGCATCAGCTAATGAAAAGGCCACGCCTCCAACGGCATCAGCTAATGAAATGGCCACGCCTCCAACCGAATCAGCTAATGAAAAGGCCATGCCTCCAACAGCATCAGCTAATGAAAAGGCCACGCCTCCAACAGCATCAGCTAATGAAAAGGCCACGCCTCCAACAGAATCAGCGAATGAAAAGGCTACGCCTCCAACAGCATCAGCTAATGAAAAGGCCACGCCTCCAACAGCATCAGCTAATGAAAAGGCCACGCCTCCAACAGAATCAGCTAATGAAAAGGCCACGCCTCCAACAGCATCAGCTAATGAAAAGGCCACGCCTCCAACAGCATCAGCTAATAAAAAGGCCACGCCTCCAACAGCATCAGCTAGTGAAAAGGCCACGCCTCCAACAGCATCAGCTAATAAAAAGGCCACGCCTCCAACAGCTAATGAAAAGACCACGCCTCCAACAGCATCAGCTAATGAAAAGACCACGCCTCCAACAGCAGCTAATGAAAAGGCCACGCCTCCACCAGCATCACCTAATGAAAAGGCCACGCCCCCACCAGCATCACCTAACGAAAAGGCCACGCCTCCACCAGCCTCAACTAATAAAAAGACCATCCCTACAAAACCGTCAACTAAAGAAAACGCTCCACCGCCAGCCACAACCGATTCAACAGTTTCCATTGATAAGACTACCAAAAGTGAGAGGACATCACCACTACCTGCATCATCCTCCTTCCCACTAACCTCTACCAATGGAGAGAACATAACTCCACTTCCTTCATCCATCGAAAAGACTGTATTACCACCAGCATCAATCAAGGAAAAGACCTTGCCTCCTCATGCCACATCCACAGATCCAGCCACAAGAAAAAAGAAATTTACTCCCAAACCCTTCTTCCTTCCACAAATCCCTTCTGCACCTGGAAGCTCCTCCCAAAACAGGGACTCTCCATCTAGCTGGCTCGATGTGGAACGTCCAATAGGGAAGAAACCGTTGTTTTCAGAACCAAAACCAAAGCTCAGCAAGTCTGTGGGTAAGACAAACCGGGATACATCGGGAGAATTCGACCCAGAGGACTTTATTGCAAATGTGAAAAGGCTAGCAATGCCGTTCAATCTTCCCCGACGCAAACACAACCAACATCGCCTGCAAGTCCCTTCTGTCCTTCCGGCCATCAGAGAAGACCGGCTTGAGAAACCCTTTGATCCAGATGAGTTCAAGCCTGGCTTGAGGAGAAGACGGGAATTCATTTTGGATTTGGCTCCCAGTTCAATATCCAAGAGTCAAGTTACAGAAGACACCAAACCAAAGTGGACAAAACCTGAGCGCGAGAGCATCCTCACTCGGTCCCTGATCTTCCAGAGATCAAGGAAGGAGTCTAAACAAGAAGAGGGAGAAAAAGAGGAGAAAGTATCCGATGAAAGTACAACAGAACCACTTAAAACGAGGTCTCGTTTGGAGAGGTGCTCCATTGTTAGCATCCTACGCAGCCCCAGCAAAGGGAGACGTATGGAGTTTTTAAACCCCACGGGGTGTCCTTCAGATGGGCTTTTATCACCCACTGATGCTCCTGGGTCTACACCACCTCCACAATCACATCTGGCACCATCTGTAGTATCACCCGAACAGGTCATGGTAGAGGAAGTCCTAGCAAAGAATGATGGCCGCTTTACCCCTCATGGTTCTCAGGTTATTCTGAAACCTAGCAAGGATGTTGGGCCTACCATGACACCTGACCCCAAAACAACTTCATCCGAAGCCACTATAGTAAAAGACACTAAAGCACCTTCCAGTGATAGCCAGTGTGGTTCCCAAGTTGTTCTAAAACCTGCTAAGGATGATGGACCTACGCAAGCACCTGATTTGAAAATAACTTCAACCGACCCCCAGGTCACACATTCACCTGCTACACCTAGTTGTACCCAATCTGGTTCCCAAGTTGCTCTAAAACACTCCAAGAACATTGGCTCAACCATGAAACCTGACCCCAAAACAACTTCAACAGACCCTACAGTTACTATGGAAAAAGACACTAAAGCACCTTCCAGTGATACCCAGTCTGGTTCCCAAGTTGTTCTAAAACCTCCTACGGATGATGGACCTACGCAAGCACCTGATTTGAAAACAACTTCATCCGACCCCCTGGTCTCTATTTCACCTCCTACACCTAGTTGTACCCAGTCTGGTTCCCAAGTTGTTGGCCCAACCGTGACACCTGACCTCAAAGCAACTTCAAGAGACCAAACAACCACTATGGTAAAAGACACTAAAGCACCTTCCAGTGATAGCCAGTCTGGTTCCCAAGTTGTTCTAAAACCTCCTAAGGATGATGGACCTATGCAAGCACCTG
This sequence comes from Pseudorasbora parva, assembly GCF_024679245.1. NCBI lineage: Eukaryota > Metazoa > Chordata > Actinopteri > Cypriniformes > Gobionidae > Pseudorasbora > Pseudorasbora parva. Next base: position 42,693,096 of record NC_090191.1, read on the forward strand.
ATTTGAAAACAACTTCATCCAACCCCCAGGTCACAAATTCACCTGCTACACCTAGTTGTACCCAATCTGGTCCCCAAGTTGCTCTAAAACACTCCAAGAACATTGGCCCAACCATGAAACCTGACCCCAAAACAACTTCAACAGACCCTACAGTTACTATGGAAAAAGACACTAAAGCACCTTCCAGTGATTCCCAGTCTGGTTCCCAAGTTGTTCTTAAACCTCCTAAGGAAGATGGACCTACACAAGCACCTAGTTATACCCAGTCTGGTTCCCAAGTTGTTGGCCCAACCATGACACCTGAATTCAAAGCAACTTCAAGAGACCAAACAGACACTATGGTAAAAGACACTAAAGCACCTCCCGGTGATACCCAATCGGATTCCCAGGTTGTTCTAAAACACACCAAGGATGATGGACCTACCATGACACCTGACTTAAAAACAACTTCATCCGACCCCCTGGTCTCTATTTCACCTCCTACACCTAGTTGTACCCAATCTAATTCCCAAATTGTTGGCCCTACTATGACACCAGACCCCAAAACAACTTCAAGAGACCCCACAGTTACTACGTTAACAGACACTAATGCACTTTTACATCCTAGTGGTACCCAGACTACTTCCCAGGTTGTTCTAAAACCTACTAAGGATGATGGACCTTCAGCAGACCGTCCAATCACGAAGTTAACAGACACTAAAACACCACCACTTCCCAGCAGTATCCAGAACGGTTCTGATGTTGTTCTGCAACCTGATGGACCAATCCTGATGCCTGACCTGAAAACAACTACAGTAGACCCCATTCCCCCTATAATAACAGCTCCTCCAGCACTTCCTTCCTTTGAAGACATCAAGTTGCCCAGTTTAATGGAGAATTTTCTTCAAAAGAAGCCCGAAACCAGCCAATCATCAAATAAGATCGACCCACCGGTCAGTCATCCCTCATTCACCACACTGACAACAGACACACATTTATATGTTCATATACCCAGCTAGTGTTTCTCATAAGCCACGTTTCCATTGAAATTACTCCCTGAACTTTCCCTGAGCACAACTTTCCAGTTCCCACTGGACTTCGTCCTCCGCATATAAGCTTTAAAGGGTTAGTTCACTTCAAAATGAAAATCTCCTGTTATTTTACTCGTCCCCATCTCATCCAAGATGTTCATGTGTTTCTTTCTTCAGTCGATAACAAATTAAGTTTCTTGAGGAAAACATTCCAGGATTTTTCTCCTCATAATGGACTTCAGTGGAAATCAATGGTTGAAGGTCCAGATCAATGCAGTTTCAGAGGAAGAGCTTCAGAGACTCTGATGATCCCAGAGGAATAGAGTCTGATCCAGACAAACCATCGCACATTTTAGAAAGCAAAAAAATAAACGTTTATATACCTTTTAACCTCGAATGCTGGATTTCGGTGTTCGGTGTCGTTCTTCTTCTCAGCGAATGAGATCAACACGTCGGAAAGGTCACGTGACAGGTGGAAGTGCCGACCCAGTGTTAAAACGAAAGTGCAAAGACTAAATCAAACGCCCTTGACACAAATAAATGTCGATGTCGGATGATTTTAAAGTTGGAGGCACTGGGTCGGTACTTCCACCTTTCCGAGGTGATGACGTCATAAGCCGTGAAGAAGAACGACACCAAAGTCAAACGTTTGTGGTTAAAATGTATATAAACATTTATTTTTTCTTGCAAATGTGTGATGGTTTGTCTGGATCAGACTCTATTCCTCTGGGATCATCTGAGCCTCTGAAGCTCTTCCTCTGAAACTGCATTGATTTGGACCTTCAACCGTTGTTTCCCATTGAAATCCATTATATGGAGAAAAATCCTGGAATGTTTTCCTTAAAAAAAAACGTAATTTCTTTTCGACTGAAGAAAGAAAGACAAGAAACATCTTGGATGAGATGGTGGGCGAGGAAATTCAGGAAAAAATCTGGAAATTTTCATTTTGAAGTGAACTAATCCTTTAATAAATCTTATACTTAAATGATTAGTTCACTTTTAAATAAACTTTTACTGATAATTTACTCATCCCCGTGTCATCCAAGATATCCATGTCTTTCTTTCTTCAGTGGAAAAGAAATGAAGGTTTTTGATAAAAACATTCCAGGATGTTTCTCCGTATAATGGACTTCAATGGGCCCCAAACAGTTCAAGGGCCAAATGACAGTTTCAGTGCATTTTTAAAGGGCTTTAAACGACACCAGACGATGAATAAGGGTCTTATCTAAACAAACCATCGCTCATTTAAACAAAAAATAATAAAGTTTTAGTTGTTTAAGCACAGATGCTGGCCTTGCTACATTTTGGTTATAGATAGTATTTTGTAATATAACAAATTTCTATCCATACAGAGGGCGCATACTTTAAATGTATTGAAATTAATAAGATATCTTTGAGTAAACTTCAAATATCATTGGCCGGGCCGAGTGTCCTGGTTTTCGGGAATCAAAATATGGTCACCCTAGTCTATCACTGTGCAAAATATGTCACATATTTCAGCGTTTGTGTGTGTTTGGTTGGTTAGGTGGCTAGAGAAAGTGCTTCAATACCTGGGCTTGTGGATCTGAACACGGCTGTTGACGTAGCGGACAGGAAAACCCAAGAAGTTACGATTCCACAAGTTCCAGCATCCCAAATCCTTCCAGCTAATCCTCAGAGAGAACTCCCAAATGTATGTCCATCACCAATGTCTTTTTTTCTAAATCCCAGACGTGATAGCTGCAATTGCTCTGAAGAACTGCATGCCAGCTTGTTATTCATGCATGTCCGTATTTGTACATGACAACATGAAAGATTTGACATTTTTATAACAGGGTAATATCGTTGGGAAATCATTATTTTTGACTAGTGTCGGCCCAGATTTGCGTTGTTAACATTATTTAACATGTTGATAACATTATTTAAAATGTTGTTCACATGATTTAATACCTTGCTAGCATGTTTTATCACGTTGCTACCATGAATTAACAGTCCCTGCAATTATTTAACACATTGTTAAAAAAATTTAACATGTTGCTAGCATTAATTTGCATGTTGTTACCATGATTTAACACATTGCTACCGTATGACATTATTTAACACATTGCTAGCCTTTTTTAGCAAGTTGTTATTATTATTGAGCATGTTGCTAGCTTGAAATGGCACATTGTTAACATGTTTTAGCATGTTTTAGCATGTTTTCCTAGGATAGTCGTCAAACTTTGCTAGTGATGGCTCAAATACTCTAAAAGTCTTACTGTGCAAAAGTTTTGACCTCCTCAATGAAAGTCCATGGGATTTTTCGTAGTTTTGATCATCCGTTTTACGAGAATCGCAGGTCAGATCAATTACCCGTCGCGTTTAAATGGTTGTAGTGAAGTTTTAACAGGGTAAAATCTTTGGGACATAATTAAATCATATTTTTTGACTAGTGTTGGGCCCAGATCCGGGCCACATCTGCATTGTTACCATTATTTAACATGTCGATAACATAATTTAACATGTTGCTAGCATGAATAAACATGATTTAGCACACTGCTAGCATTATTTAACACATTGCAAGCCTTTCTTTAGCAAGTTGTTATCATTATTTAGCATGTTTTCTAACATGATTTAACAAGTTGCTATCTTGAATTGGCACATTGTTAACTTTTTTTAGCATATTGCTAGCATGCTTATCACTTTGTTTGCATGAATTAGCATATTTTAGCATTTTTGCTAGCATGATTAACACATTGTTTGCATGTTTTAGCATGTTGTCCTAGGATTATCGTCAATCTTAGCTAGTGATAGCTAAAAGCTCTTATTGTCCATGGAATTTTTCGTAGTTTTGATCGTCCGTTTAACGAGAAACACAAGTCGGATCAGTAACCCCGTCAGTGGTCGTAGTTTTAACAGGGTAACATTTTTGGGACATCATATTTTTGACTAGTGTCGGGCCCAGATCTGGCAAATTAATTCAATGAATACCAGAGCGGACATTATTTTGCTGTGTGGGAAAACAATTACCTGGTTTATTCTCCTAACCACAAATGGCTTTTTATCTTTCAGATTCCAACTGCTCGTGGAATCCATCGGCGCCCTGCGAAGGTTTGCCAACATTTCAAACTCATGACCGAACAGAGATTTTCAGATATCATAAGCTGCATTCCTTGTTCTGTTTGCATAACAAGAGCCAAGTTTCATTTATTGTACATCAACTGTAACTTGTTCTACCGGTCCTGCAATAATAAGTGCCCCCCATATAGAGTCCATAAAGTGATTAACTGCATCTTGTGTCCGTCAGATTGTGATATTTGAGCACCACCAGTTCAACGGTCAGTCCTTTGAGTTCTTCAGGGATCAGCCTGATGCTACACAAATGCAACTGTCCAGTGTCATATCTATTAAAGTGGTCAGAGGATGGTAAGAAACGCAGATATGCACATCTATGGAGATCAAGTACTCAGTAGTTTAGATTTAAAGTAACACTCCACTTAAAAAAAATGTCCAAGTCCCTTAGAGTTAAACTGTTGAGTTTTACCGTTTTTGAATCCATTCAGCCGATCTCTGTATCTGGCGATAGCACTTTTAGCATAGCTTAGCATACATCATTGAATCAGATTAGGCCATTAGCATCGCACTCAGAAATTACCAAAGACTTTATTTTTTCATGGATAATATTTTTCTTGTTTACAACTTGGCTATTCTGTAGTTTGATCGTGAACTAAGACCAACGGAAAATGAAAGTTGCGATTTTTAGACCGCTATAGATAGGAACTATTCTCTCATTCCTGCGTAATAATCACAGAACTTTGTGGCCGTACCATGGGTCCAGCGGCGCAGTGATATTACAGTGTCTGAAAGTAGTCCTCAGACAGGTAACTTCCAATACAACCAGCACTAAGTTTGTGTAGTTGCAGAGAATGCACTTTTACGGCAGGAAATCTGTGATGATGACGTAGGAATGAGAAAATAGTTTCTAGTCATATCGATCTAAAAAAATCGCAACTTTTCATTTTTCGTTGGTCTTAGTACACGGTGTAACTATAGAAGAGTCACGTTTAAAATAGGAAAAATATTGAACGTTTTGGGTCATTTTTTTGAGCGCGATGCTAATGGTCTAATCCGATTCAATGATGTATGCTAAGCTATGCTAAAAGTGCTAAAACCAGATACAGAGATCGGCTGAATGGATTTAAAAATGCTAAAACTCAACTGTTTACACTGCAAAAAAATGCATTTCCTACTTAGTATTTTTGTCTTGTTTCTAGTCCAAACATCTAAAAATTCTTAAAATAAGAAGTAATTACTAGACAAGCAAAAGTTATTGTCTTTTTTTGGGGAAAATAACTCAAAATGAAGAGAGTTTTTGCTTAAAATAAGATAAATAATCTGCCAATGGGGTGAGAAAAATAACTTTAAAACAAGATTATTTTTCTCACCCCTGTAAGGCCGCCCAAATCGTCCCAATGGAGGCTAACGATCGGCGGGTGAAGGTCGCTGCGCGTTCGGTCTTTTCAGCGGAGCAAAGGGGATTTTATTCCAATTCCTCTTAATCTGACTCCATATTTAATGATAATTTAGAATTTAGGTTAGAATGCCAATTGGTTATTTGGTCATTCATTTTTAATAGTTTACGTACACATTTAATTATTCCGTTTAACCCTTTGTTGAAATTATACCCTGATTATACCCATATTATACCCATAAATTATAACCTGAATAATTCCAGAGCAAGTCAGAATCAATCAAAGTGTAACAATTTATTTTACAGTCAGGTAAATGTATAAAGCCAATTACATAGTCAATTCAAAGGTAATCCATATATAACATCAAATACTCTGAAGTAAAGAATGAAATATATACCTGACTTCTGAAAACTACATAATGCTGGCTATCTTGAGACATCCAGCATTACGGGCTGACCGGTTTAAAGTGTCAAGCCCTGAGCTCTTTGCAACATTTCCTTAAATACCCAGAACCAGATACATACCCAGAACCATTTGAAACTCTTTCAAATGGAAACACCAGTTAACAATAGGAATTTGCATTAATCAGGTCCTATAGACTTGATTAGAAGAGAGGCCAAATGGCTGAAAGCCACACCCACCATACACCAAGGAAAGATATCTTTAAACTCTTAAAACGTTTAGGATGTTCTAGTTTACTTCTGTGGAGTAGAGATATTTGTACCAGTCGCACTGAGACATTTCAAATGATATCAAACACATATAATACTCAATCGTGAGGATTGACATTGTAACAAAGAGATTTCTGGTGCATTTCAGGTGATCTCAAGTTTGGGGGAGCAGTAGTTTGGGGGAAGTTTCATGAATGAGTTCAGATGCTAATTTTCTTTGTTTTCTCAGAGCGATTAGACATTTCGGCATCTACTAGGTTTTTCCAGCCTTACACCCCATTGGCAGATTATTTTGCTTATTTTAAGCAAAAACTCTCCTAATTGTGAGTTATTTGCTCCCAAAACAAGACAATAATTTGTACTTGTCAAGTAAATGTTTCTTAATGTAAGATTTTTTAGATATTTGCAGTGTAACTCTAAAGGACTTTGAAAATAAGCCTATTTTTTTTTTTAAAGTGTAGTGTTACTTTAATGGTGCACTTTGGCCTATTGCAGTTGGATACTGTATGAGAAACCAGGGTTTGAGGGACGATGCATCGCTCTGGAAGAGGAAGGCGTTATCGAGCTGCCCAATCAATGGGCAGAAGAGGGCGAAGAAACATCTACCCCTTTGGTCATTGGCTCAATTCGCCTGGCTGTCAGAGTAAGTGACCTTTTATCTTCAAAGGAATTCTGAAGTGTCAAAAGAAACTGACCGCTGTGTGTGTGTGTGTGTGTGTGTGTGTGTGTGTGTGTGTGTGTGTGTGTGTGTGTGTGTGTGTGTGTGTGTGTGTGTGTGTGTGTGTGTAGGACTACACTCCGCCCCGGATAGAGCTGTTCACCGAGCCCACTGGCAGGGGCAGAAGCTCTGAGTATGTGGAGGTCACAGAGGAAGTGGGCAGTTTCGGCCTTCCTCAGAACACCGGCTCTATCAAAGTCCACAGTGGTCTGTAAGTTCACAAACACACCCTGCTCAGACCTTGAACGTTTCCTGGGGTGTGTGTGTGTGTTTGGACACTGTTGTTGGGTGTGTGGTCAAGCTGAAGCTCTAGACATGCACATCTTTACTATGATCTTATTAGGAATGTGTGTTATGATTCACTTTCTGTTTATAACTAGGCAATCCTGTTGAAAAAATCAGCATATACTGGTTAGGTGTGTTTTGAATCATGACAGCTGGTTTGAGCTGGACCTGAGCTGGTCAAGTTTAAACCAGTTTAAACCAGCTCATGACCAGCTCATGACCAGTTTAAACCAGCTCAGGACCAGTTTAAACCAGCTCATGACCAACTCAGGACCAGTTTAAACCAGCTCAGGACCAGTTTAAACCAGCTCATGACCAACTCAGGACCAGTTTAAACCAGCTCAGGACCAGTTTAAACCAGCTCATGACCAACTCAGGACCAGTTTAAACCAGCTCATGACCAACTCAGGACCAGTTTAAACCAGCTCATGACCAACTCAGGACCAGTTTAAACCGGCTCATGACCAACTCAGGACCAGTTTAAACCAGCTCAGGACCAGTTTAAACCAGCTCATGACCAACTCAGGACCAGTTTAAACCAGCTCATGACCAACTCAGGACCAGTTTAAACCAGCTCATGACCAACTCAGGACCAGTTTAAACCAGCTCAGGACCAGTTTAAACCAGCTCAGGACCAGTTTAAACCAGCTCAGGACCAGTTTAAACCAGCTCATGACCAACTCAGGACCAGTTTAAACCAGCTCAGGACCAGTTTAAACCAGCTCAGGACCAGTTTAAACCAGCTCATGACCAACTCAGGACCAGCTCAGGACCAGTTTAAACCAGCTCATGACCAGCTCTGGACACGTTTAAACCAGCTCATGACCAGCTCAGGACCAGTTTAAACCAGCTCAGGACCAGTTTAAACCAGCTCATGACCAACTCAGGACCAGTTTAAACCAGCTCATGACCAGTTTAAACCAGCTCATGACCATCTCAGAACCAGCTCAGGACCAGTTTAAACCAGCTCATGACCAGCTCAGGACCAGTTTAAACCAGCTCAGGACCAGTTTAAACCAGTTCAGGACCAGTTTAAACCAGTTCAGGACCAGTTTAAACCAGCTTCAAAGCACACCTAAGCAGCATATGGTTTATTTCAACAGGTAAACAGCTTGTTTGTGGTGCTTGTTAAGCAGAAAGAACTCCTCAGAGCAGCAGGCTAAATAATCCCCACTCTTCAGAAAGTGCGGCTCTGAGCTGAAGGCTGGCAGTGTTGTGGAAGGTCGCTCTGAAAACATCTCCACGAGACTCCTGATGATTCATGTGTGTGTTATGCTTTATGAGGGAGTCTGAGTCAGAGCCATTAGTCACACACACATCAGCAGCGCCATATAAACAACATCAGAAGCCACTTAATGGAGGGCGAAGCCTTTATTCTGTTGGCTTCAATAAGAAAAGGGGAATAATAATCTGCTGACTATATGAGCAAAGTTTGTGGACAAACTTTGGATGTTTTTAACACATTTGTTATCATTATTTATTACAAAGCTAACATGAATTAGCATGTTGCAAGCATGATTTCACACATTGTTAACATGTTTTAGCATTTTGTTAACATTAACATTTTGCTAGCATTATTTAACCATTTTTTGCTTTCACGATTAGCATTTTTGCTAACATGAATAACCCTGTTGCTGGCATTATTTAACACAATGTTAGCTTGTTTAACATGTTGTTAGCATTATTAACATGTTGGCTAACATGATTTAACATGTTGCTAGCTTTAATTGGCACATTGTTTGCATGTTTTAAAACATTGCTAGCCAGTTTTAGCATTGTTTACCATGTTGCTATCATGATTTAACACATTGCTAACATTAATTCACATGTTGCTGGCATGATTGAACACGTTAACATGTTTAACATGTTGTTAGGATGAATTGGCACATAGTTAGAATGTTTTAAAACGTTGCTAGTCAGACACATTGTTAGCATGATTAACATGTTGTTTAAGTAAGGGATAATGTACACCCAGCCGGTTATCGCAGAATAAACCCCAACAGAGCGATCAGGACCCCGACGCGAAGCGGAGGTACATTATCCCGCTTATTACACGGCTACTAGTCTCAAATAAATTAAAACATTGTCTTGAGATTAAATATTTGATTAGCTCTTCCGCAAAGCTTCCGCGAAGAAAAACAGTTCCAGACTGCTTTAAGCCTTTATCTATCGCTGCTAAATGTTGAGAATGAATGCTGAAAGGGTTAGTTCAGCCAAAAATGAAACCAAGCCTATGATTTACTCACCCTCAGGTCATTATAGGTGTTTATGACATTCTTCTGTCAGACAAATACAATCAGAGTTATATTTAAAAAGTCCAGGCTAACGTTAATCAGCTGTCCGTCAAATAACGTGCTCCACACAACTCCGATGGGTTAATAGAGCTTCTGATTCCAATCGATGCGTTTGTGTCAGAAAAATATCTATATTAAAAACGTTATAAAGGAAACCCGCCTTGAAGTCTTCCATTGTAACCCACGGCGGTTTAAGCCACAAGATGGCGCCAGCGTTAAGCACAGAAGTAGAACCGGTCGAGATAACTCGTAGTACCCGGATGAGCGGGTGTTATCTGGAAATAACATACCGCTGGAATGCGCGATTGACCAATCAGAATCAAGTATTTCACAGAGCCGTGTAATAACATGATTTAACATATATCTAGTTTGAATTGTTAGCATGTATTAAAACGTTGCTAAGCAGTTTTAGCATGATTCAACATTTAACATGCTTAACAAAATGTTAGCATTAAATTAACATTAGTTTTAGCATTTTGTCCCAGGATAGTCGTCAAGCTTTCCTAGTGGTAGCTCAAATACTTAAGTCTCGACTCCCTCAATGAAAGTCTGTGGGACTTTTCGTAGTGTTGATCGTCCGTTTTCGTCCCGTCATGTTTAGTGGTTGTAGCTTGAAAAATACTTTGTCATGCAAACATAATAATGATTAAAGTGAGAGATTATGTAAATACAGAACTTGCTTAAAAAGTGTCTTGTGTGTGCGCGTGTGTGTGTGTGTGTGTGTGTGTGTGTGTGTGTGTGTGTGTGTGTGTGTGTGTGTGTGTGTGTGTGTGCGTGTTAAACAGAAACTTGCTGAGAACAGAGAGAATTACAAAGAAACAGATGTAATAATAGGAAAGGGACTACTGAGGAAAGGAGCGGGTGGAATGTGAACAGGAATAGAAAGAGAAAATAACAGGTTGTTTGTGAGGGTGGAGGTGCGTGTCGCCAAAAGTAACGCTGCTCTGTGATTGGCTGGTTGCACAGCAAAAAAATGCTTTTCTTACTCAGTATTTTTGTCTTGTTTCTAGTCTAATTATCTCACAATTCTTACATTAATAAACATTTACTTGACAAGTAGAAATTATTGTCTTGTTTTGGGGAAAAATAACTCTAAATGAAGAGAGTTTTTGCTTAAAATAAGATAAATAATCTGCCAATGGGGTGAGAAAAATAATCTTGTTTTCTGTTTGAATTAAGATTATTTCTCTCACCCCATTGGCAGATTATTTATTAAAAGCATTATTTGCGTGGTATCTGACTGACCGCCGTGGTTTGTGGTCTGCAGGTGGCTGGTTTACAGTGATCCAGGTTTCCAGGGCCTGTTGGCAGTTTTGGAGGCCGGAGAATATCCGTTTCCTGAAGATTGGGGTTTCCCGGAGCCGATTGTGGGCTCGCTGAGGCCGCTGTGTATGGGCCTTCCTAAAGTAGAGCAGCCAACCTCAGTGAAGGTGAGTTAGCGCTTCACTGCAGAGAATGCTCTTATACGCAGACATTTGGTCTTGTTTCTAGTCTAAATATCGAACAATTCGTAAATCACGATGCATTTACTAGATCAGTAAAACAACATAAGATATTTTTTCTTGTTTTCTTGAAAATGAAATGAAGTAAAGCAAAAGCACCGCCTCCAACAGTTGATGTATTGTTTGCTAATGTATATACAATATCTGGCCGAGATACAACTATCTTGAAAATCTGGAATCTGAGGGTGCAAAAAAAACGAAATATTGAGAAAATCATCTTTAAAGTTGTCAAAATTAAGTCCTTAGCAACGCATATAACTACTAATAATACATTTTTATATATTTACGATAGGACATTTTACAGAACATGATCTTAATATCCTAATGATTTTTAATGATCATTTTGACCCTTACAATGTATTGTCGAGACTTATGACACATAATAACTTTTATGAGTATTTAGAAATCCCCAAGTTCACAAGAACTGACACATTTTAAATTATCGTTAACACTTTAGAATAATTCGTTAACATTAGTTAGTGTATTAACTAACATGAGCTAGTTAATTACTAGTTACTAATTACTACTGAGCTAGTTAATAACAATAACATTAAAGGTGCACTATGTAGTATTTTTGCAGTAAAATATCCAAAAACCACTAGGCCGGTGTTATATATTTTGTTCAGTTGAGTTCTTATAATATCCCAGATGTTTCCAACTATTTGTAAATTGTGTTAAAATTGCTATTTTAACTGCGGACCGGGACGTGTCAGCGTAGCGTCTGAGGGAGTCGCCTGTCAATCGCGTCATATCTGCGTTACCCTCGGTTTCGGCTTTTATTTGGCAGGAGCGCTTTACTCTTAGCAGTGTGAACAACTGAACGCACGGAGTAACATCATAACATCGTTTTAAACACACCTAAATGTATCTAATATGATAAACAGAGCAGCATTACCTCATAATCATAACCGGAAGAGCGGATCAGTGCAGGCGCCCGGCGAATGTGTCCCGTCCCGTCATAATAAAAGTCCCGGTATTCGTGAGGCGGGTATTTGTTTAACAATCGCTCCAGCGGCCGTGCTCTGCTCCTCAACACTCGCTCCTGCTCTGCTTTACACTACAGTAACGTTAATAACCGCATCCATGAACGTGATTTCTGCCCGAGTCCTATTTTCCACCGGCTGTGAGGTGAAGACCACATCTCCCAAGATGCTGCGCTCACACTTTGCGTCATCAAACTACGATTTGTTTTGAATAGGCGCCCTCCAGTGGACGGAAAGCTGCATAGAGCACCTTTAACTAACATGAACTAAATAACGGTGTGTTACTGTATTAGTCAATCGTTGTTAACGTTAGTTAATATAAATCCAGCTGATCATGTTCGTTCACAGTGCATTAACTAATGTTAACGAGATATTAATAACGCATTAGTAAACGTTGAAGTTAACATTAACAAAGATAAATGAATGCTGTATAAGCGCAGATCATTATTAGTTCATGTTAACTAATGACCGTTATTCTGAAGTCAACCCAAATCATCTTAATTCTGTTTCGGGGACACGATTTCAATCAGAAATCAGATTATTTTTCTCACCCCATTGGCAGATCATTTTGCCTGCTTTAAGCAAAAACTCACTTTAATATTTTCCCTCCAGAAAACAAGAAAAAATATCTTATGTCGTTTTACTCATCTAGTAAATTAATCTTGATTTAAGAATTTTTAGATATTTGGACTAAAAACAAGAAAAAAATACTAAATAAGAAGAGCATTTTTTGCAGTGTTCAACTCTCGCTTTCTTTCTTCTCTCACTTTCTTTCTTTCGTTCTTCCTTCCATCTCTCGTCCTCCTCCAGGCCGTGTTGTATGAGCGGGCCGGTCTGCAGGGCCGATGTGTGGAGGTTACGGGCGACGTGTTTTCCCTAAAATCCCACCCGGATGATCCCGGATTGACCTGTGTGGAGTCACTGAAGATCCTCGGAGGCCTGTGAGTCCTGGAAAAACACACTTCACACACTTTCCAGTATAAATCATTTTTTCTCTTTACAACTGTTTTAACTGTCCTTCTTTTTACTTTAATTCTTACACATGGTGTTCTTATTTCTCATAAATATGTTATCACTATTTTCATTCATTTCTCTGTAAAGCGCTTTGAATTGGCGTTGAGTATGAAATGTGCTTTACAAATAAACTTGCCTTGCCTTTCCAGTATTAACAAAACTCTGCAAATAATGCTCTTCTTATTTCGCTTTTTTTTCTTGTTTTTAGTCCAAATATCTAAAAATTCTTAAATCAAGATTAATTTACAAGATACAATATTTTTTCTTGTTTTCTGGAGGGAAAATATTGAAGTGAGTTTTTGCTTAAAACAGGCAAAATGATCTGCCAATGGGGTGAGAAAAATAATCTTATTTCTGATTGAAATCTTGTCCCCGAAACAGAATTAAGATGATTTGGGTTGACTTCAGAATAACGGTCATTAGTTAACATGAACTAATAATGATCTGCACTTATACACTGCTCATGTTAGTTAATACACTAACTAATCTTAAAGGAACACTCCAGTGTTTTCAGTAATAGGGCTTATTCATCTTCTCTCCTACATGTAGATATGTGGGCAAATGCATTTTTGTCTCAGTGCATGCGTTGTTTTAGTTTGGCAAGGTCGCCGCTAGCTTAGCTTAGCATAATGAATGTAATCCTATGTTGCCAGCTAGCATCTCTCGAGTAAAAGTGATCACAAAAAAACACCTGATGACTTCTTGTGGCCTGCGTATTCACAACGGGTACAGATAGCGATGCAGATTAAGACTAGACGATTTATAGGCAGATATTGGGACTATATTATGGGGAAGCAGATATCACGGCTCATCCTCACGTCCTCCAGTCCAGCGATCGCAGTGTGTGGCGTGATATCTGCCTATAAATCGTCTAGTCTTAATCTGCATCGCTATCTGTACTCGTTGTGAATACGCAGGCCACAAGAAGTCATCAGGTGTTTTTTTTTTTGTGATCACTTTTACTCGGGACATGCTAGCTGGCAACATAGGCAAAGACAAATATCTCATGTCGTTTTGCTGATCTAGTAAATGCATCTTAATTTAAGATTTGTTAGACATTTGGACTGGAAACAAGACAGAATGGCTGAGTAAGAAGAGCATTATTTGCAGTGTATGTACTCGTTTAACTCGAACTCTTTTCTCCAGGTGGGTCGGCTACGAGCTCGAGGGTTTCGACGGACAGCAGTTCCTCCTGGAGGAAGGCGAGTATTTAGACTGGAGCGACTGGGGCGGGACGGGGCAGAAGCTGCTCTCGCTGCGGCCCGTACTCATGGTGAGACTCTACTAACACATACGGCAGTCATGTTTGTGAACATTAAAGCATTAGTTCAGCCAAAAATGAAATGTCTGTCATTAACTCCTCCCCCTAATGTCGCTCCACACCCGTAAGACCTCCGTTCATCTTCACACACAGTTTAAGATATTTTATATTTAGTCCGAGAGCGTATGCAAGTGTATGCACACTATACTGTCCATGTCCAGAAAGGGAATAAAAACATCATCAGAGTAGTCCATATGAGACATCAGTGGGTTAATTAGAGTCTCTTGAAGCATCCAAAATACATTTGGGTCCAAAAATAACAAAAACTACGACTTTATTCAGCGTTGGCTTCTCTTCCGCGTTTGTGTTCAATCCTCAAATAAAGATTCAAACGGTTATGAATCAGTGAATCGATTCTTGATTCGGATCTCGTGTCAAACTGCTGAAATCACGAGACATTGGCGATCCGAATCATGAATCAATACAGTGTCAACAAAGCCAGGATATTGGCCTGAAGCTCCGCCCTCCACCTATCGACCAATCACGGAGTCAGTAGTGTTTAGGGTTGCCAGATCTGCTCTAGTTACCACAGCTGCAGATCTACAAACGTTCTGCGGATCCTGGCAACCTCGAGTCAGGGGGAGGAGGAGACACCGCTCTACAGGCATTTAAAGGGACCGTAGTACCAGTTTAGGCCACAATCTTACAACAATGTTTATGTATTTGTGCTGGAAAACAGAAACGCAGTGTTCTAGTTTAA
>NC_090191.1:42723023-42745523 GCF_024679245.1 Pseudorasbora parva
GACTCTAAAACACACTCACTCACACACACACACACACTCAAACACACACCAACACTCTCCCTTACACACACAAACACACGTTCACCCACACACACAAACACTCTCACACACAAACACACACATGCATACACACACACAAATACTCTCACTCACTCACACACACACAAACATACGTTCACCCACACACTCACAATGACTCTAAAACACATACACAAACACTCTCACTCTCTCACACACACACACATTCAAACACACACAAATACTCTCTCTCACACACATACACTCACAAACACACTCTCGCACACGCACAAACACTCACACACACACTCTCACGCTCACTCACATGGACACACTCATTCGCACACACACACAGCATTAAGCTCTACCACCTGTGTTTGAGTCAGTGTGTGTGAGTGTGTTTGGACTTTAAAAGTGCTGATGTGCTGATGAACAGTCAATGCCAGACCAGTAAGTCAGCGTCTGCTGCCGCAGCTTCCGGTCGCCGTGGAAACCCTCCGGGCGCCGGGGCACGTGGGTAATGCAGTAAAGCCTCCGCACAAAGAGCCGAGGATTACAGGCTTCACGGCAGAGCTGCCAAGTCCGCTTCATATCATCCACTTTGGGCTTGTTTATCAATTAGTTTTTATCTTATTTCCAGAATACAGTTGTTGTTGTGGCGGTTTACGCCCCGTAGAGCAAAACATACGGCCACTTTAACGCTATATAGTGTGAGAAAAACAAGACAAAGCGTTTTAGAATAGCTTGCGTTTTAGAATAATCAGAGTCCGCAGCCTCATCTGCTTGGCATCATGGGAGCAGGTGCTGGTCACATGGGCACCCAGGAGCTGGAATCATCAAAGGTCAAAGGTCAGATTCATATCATGAAGGCTAACCACTGCCTCTTCAATTTATTGACAAAAACACGTTTTAAAGGTGCAGTGTGTAAGTTTTAGCAGCATCTAGTGGTGAGGTTGTGAATTGCTCCCGCTCGCCCCTCCCTTTCGGAGCACAGAGAAGCTACGGTGGCCCACACAGGACAAATATGTCGTTATCTGAGACAGCTGAGAGAAGCTAATGCTCTAGAGAAGTTTGTCCCTTTAGGGCCACCGTAGAAACATGGCGGCTTCTCTGTAAGGGACCCGCGCTGTGTGTAGATAGAAACGGCTCATTCTACGATAATAAAAACATAACACCGTTTATTATATTGCATTTCTGTCAATAGAGCCTCTGTAATCAATATTACACACTGCACCTTTAAGAAGGTGTTTGTTGTTTATGTGAACATTAAGCTAACGTTAACTTTGTATGTAATAGGAATGTTCTGAAACAAGTAGTTACATTTAAAAAACATTTCGATTGAAAAAAATCAGAAAAAATGAAAACAACATTTAAACGGTTATGAATCAGCGTATTCATGATTCGGATCGCCAATGTCTCGTGATTTCAGCAGTTTGACACGCGATCCGAATCATGAATCAATTCACTGATTCATAACCGTTTGAATCTTTATTTGAGGATTGAACACAAACGCGGAAGAGAAGCCAATGCTGAATAAAGTCGTAGTTTTTGTTATTTTTGGACCCAAATGTATTTTGGATGCTTCAAGAGACTCTAATTAACCCACTGATGTCTCATATGGACTACTGTGATGATGTTTTTATTCCCTTTCTGGACATGGACAGTATAGTGTGCATACACTTGCATACGCTCTCGGACTAAATATAAAATATCTTAAACTGTGTGTGAAGATGAACGGAGGTCTTACGGGTGTGGAGCGACATTAGGGAGAGGAGTTAATGACAGACATTTCATCTTTGGCTGAACTAACCCTTTAATATAATCTCAGCTGTATTATTGGACGAATAGAAGCTGTGATTTGTGTTTCAGGGACACCTGAGGCCATCGCACACACACAATGACCGTCACAGATGAGCGACTGATTAAAATCTTGT
The DNA here is from genome assembly GCF_024679245.1 of Pseudorasbora parva. Classification (NCBI taxonomy): domain Eukaryota; kingdom Metazoa; phylum Chordata; class Actinopteri; order Cypriniformes; family Gobionidae; genus Pseudorasbora; species Pseudorasbora parva. Next base: position 42,724,976 of record NC_090191.1, read on the forward strand.
GCACAAGTTCACCAGAAAATCAGGCCATGCTGAACAACACACAGACACACTCAGTCTCTCATCGCTCAAACTGCCCATTCAGTTCTGAAAACATTATTTCTGAATGTTCAGAATGGCTGGTTATGCAAACTTTACTAACATTCCATTTCATCATTTTTCAAACATTATGGGAACATTACTTTTGAATGTTCTGAAACAAGCCGTAACATTCTAAAAAAATTTAGACGAACGTCGACCTGAAATATTTTTAGAAAAGATAAAAAAGTTCCATTAAATAAGTTTTGTGCTAATGTTCTGATTGGCCAGATAACGTTGAACGAATGGTCTATTAACGTTACAGGAAGAACGTTTGCTCATAACGTTGAGGGAACCTTGACAGAACGTTCTGAGAACATTATTAAAGACCAGATAACGTTGAACGAACGCTCTATTAACGTTACAGGAAGAACGTTTGCTCATAACGTTGAGGGAACCTTGACAGAACGTTCTGAGAACATTATTAAAGGCCAGCTAACGTTGAACGAGTGCTCTATTAACGTTACTAGAAGAACGTTTGCTCATAACGTTGAGGGAACCTTGACAGAACGTTCTGAGAACATTATTAAAGGCCAGATAACGTTGAACGAACGCTCTATTAACGTTACTGGAAGAACGTTTGCTCATAACGTTGAGGGAACCTTGACAGAACGTTCTGAGAACATTATTAAAGACCAGATAACGTTGAACGAACGCTCTATTAACGTTACAGGAAGAACGTTTGCTCATAACGTTGAGGGAACCTTGACAGAACGTTCTGAGAACATTATTAAAGACCAGATAACGTTGAACGAACGCTCTATTAACGTTACTGGAAGAACGTTTGCTCATAACGCTGAGGGAACCTTGACAGAACGTTCTGAGAACATTATTAAAGACCAGATAACGTTGAACGAACGCTCTATTAACGTTACAGGAAGAACGTTTGCTCATAACGCTGAGGGAACCTTGACAGAACGTTCTGAGAACATTATTAAAGACCAGATAACGTTGAACGAACGCTCTATTAACGTTACAGGAAGAACGTTTGCTCATAACGCTGAGGGATCCTTGACAGAACGTTCTGAGAACATTATTAAAGGCCAGATAACGTTGAACGAACGCTCTATTAACGTTACTGGAAGAACGTTTGCTCATAACGTTGAGGGAACCTTGACAGAACGTTCTGAGAACATTATTAAAGACCAGATAACGTTGAACGAACGCTCTATTAACGTTACAGGAAGAACGTTTGCTCATAACGCTGAGGGAACCTTGACAGAACGTTCTGAGAACATTATTAAAGACCAGATAACGTTGAACGAACGCTCTATTAACGTTACTGGAAGAACGTTTGCTCATAACGTTGAGGGAACCTTGACAGAACGTTCTGAGAACATTATTAAAGGCCAGATAACGTTGAACGAACGCTCTATTAACGTTACAGGAAGAACGTTTGCTCATAACGTTGAGGGAACCTTGACAGAACGTTCTGAGAACATTATTAAAGGCCAGATAACGTTGAACGAACGCTCTATTAACGTTACAGGAAGAACGTTTGCTCATAACGTTGAGGGAACCTTGACAGAACGTTCTGAGAACATTATTAAAGGCCAGATAACGTTGAACGAACGCTCTATTAACGTTACAGGAAGAACGTTTGCTCATAACGCTGAGGGAACCTTGACAGAACGTTCTGAGAACATTATTAAAGACCAGATAACGTTGAACAAACGCTCTATTAACGTTACTGGAAGAACGTTTGCTCATAACGTTGAGGGAACCTTGACAGAACGTTCTGAGAACATTATTAAAGGCCAGATAACGTTGAACGAACGCTCTATTAACGTTACTGGAAGAACGTTTGCTCATAACGTTGAGGGAACCTTGACAAAACGTTCTGAGAACATTATTAAAGGCCAGATAACGTTGAACGAACGCTCTATTAACGTTACTGGAAGAACATTTGCTCATAACGCTGAGGGAACCTTGACAGAACGTTCTGAGAACATTATTAAAGGCCAGATAACGTTGAACGAACGCTCTATTAACGTTACAGGAAGAACGTTTGCTCATAACGCTGAGGGAACCTTGACAGAACGTTCTGAGAACATTATTAAAGGCCAGATAACGTTGAACGAACGCTCTATTAACGTTACAGGAAGAACATTTGCTCATAACGCTGAGGGAACCTTGACAGAACGTTCTGAGAACATTATTAAAGGCCAGATAACGTTGAACGAACGCTCTATTAACGTTACTGGAAGAACGTTTGCTCATAACGTTGAGGGAACCTTGACAGAACGTTCTGAGAACATTATTAAAGGCCAGATAACGTTGAACGAACGCTCTATTAACATTACTGGAAGAACGTTTGCTCATAACGTTGAGGGAACCTTGACAGAACGTTCTGAGAACATTATTAAAGGCCAGATAACGTTGAACGAACGCTCTATTAACGTTACTGGAAGAACATTTGCTCATAACGCTGAGGGAACCTTGACAGAACGTTCTGAGAACATTATTAAAGGCCAGATAACGTTGAACAAACGCTCTATTAACGTTACTGGAAGAACGTTTGCTCATAACGTTGAGGGAACCTTGACAGAACGTTCTGAGAACATTATTAAAGGCCAGATAACGTTGAACAAACGCTCTATTAACGTTACTGGAAGAACGTTTGCTCATAACGCTGAGGGAACCTTGACAGAACGTTCTGAGAACATTATTAAAGACCAGATAACGTTGAACAAACGCTCTATTAACGTTACTGGAAGAACGTTTGCTCATAACGTTGAGGGAACCTTGACAGAACGTTCTGAGAACATTATTAAAGGCCAGATAACGTTGAACGAACGCTCTATTAACGTTACTGGAAGAACGTTTGCTCATAACGTTGAGGGAACCTTGACAGAACGTTCTGAGAACATTATTAAAGGCCAGATAACGTTGAACGAACGCTCTATTAGCGTTACTGGAAGAACGTTTGCTCATAACGCTGAGAGAACCTTGACAGAACGTTCTGAGAACATTATTAAAGGCCAGATAACGTTGAACGAATGCTCTATTAACGTTACAGGAAGACACATGTCTATATTTTAAGCGCATGAATATATCCGGCTGCTTTAATCCACACACTCACAGATGAAGCGGCGCACAGAGCCCGTCTGTCCTGCTGTATAATTACTGTCAGACACAGACAATATAATGAGCGCTCATTAATTATACTGAAATATTACATAAGGAGCTCAGCGCCAGCTCAGATAAACGATCGTCTGTTCTGAGATGCTGAAGACAGAAATAAAAGATAAAAGAATAAAAGCCCCTGCATAGATATGACGCATTTAAATTCTGTCCCCTTTACTTAAACGTATCTAGTTTTGTCTCAACTTAATTTAATCGTGTTCAATCAACCTAACATACTTAAAACTGAAGTTAACTTAATTAATCTGTGTTTAAACTACATCACAATATATCTTTAGTTCCCAGCATGCTTTGCATGGGACTGCGTTAGGGATTAAATTTATGTTTCATGTGTTTTTCTGTAAAGGGAAAGATGTTGTGAGTTTATGTTAGTGTTTGTTGTTATTTAAAAGATAAATTAAATTAATAAATGTGTTCACCTTACATAATAAACTTTTCATTAAATTGTTATTTGTAAAAATTGCTTGTATATAGTATTAGTTATCTTTTTCAAGTAAATTCAACAAATAACTGTTTTGAGTGTAACAAATATAACAACAATCAGTTCATGTAGTGTGTGTTTTATGATAAATAAATGCAGCTTCGGTTCAATAAGCCAATCAAATGAAATAATAATCAGCCAAAACATGCAAATAAGTAGAGATTCTGGATCCGTGATAATTAATTTTAAAGTAGCATTGAGAATATGATCTTTAGATATATAATCTACCGTGGTAATATAGATGTAAATATAATGAATGAATGTCATGGTGTATATTAAAGTGCTTTGTTCTGGACTATAATACAGCCTCAGGCGTTATTATTATATTGTTGAAACGCAAACATCTCACACAATACACTGAGTTGTGCTTGACACGGCATGAGCGCATGAATATTATATTCATTATTCTGTTGTTTAATGTGCATAACGCAGCTCTTTCATTGAGGATGAATATGCAGGTTTAATTTCAGACATCGAAACCCAACTTTAATGACCGATCGGGGAACAATCAGACAGGAAGATTGTTCATAATTGTTCATCAATAGTGGATTAACTGTGTTTGCTTCAGAGAAATGATTCAGGCCCTTTATAGATACCACACATTCAATTAATTCCACTTTATGTCCACTTTAATTAAACATATCTAATTTTGACACAACTTAATTTAATTGTGTTCAATCAACCTAATATATTTAAAACTGAAGTTTACTTAATTAATCTGTGTTAAAACTACTTGAAATATTTGTTTTGCCATAACTAACTGGGCAGTGGATCTGTACTTCCCAGCATGCTTTGCAAGGGACCACATTATGAGAGTAAATTTAGGGATTAAAGTGTTATTTAATGTGTTTTACAGCAAAGGGAACAATGTTGTAAGTTAATATTAGCGTTTAATGTTCAGTTATGTTGGACATTTAGAGGAGTTTCTGTGATGTTTTTTACCATTATGCTGAATATCACACACACACACACACACGCACGCACACACACGTCTGGTTCATGGTGCCTGGGTGTGCTAATAGCAAGAATTACATCAGCCTTATCTTAAATTTTCAGTATACACATTGTATGTGATGATGATGAAAGTTTGATGTTTAAATTGAGTTGGATCAACTCAATTACATTTCATTGCTTGAATTAGATTTGAATGAGTTGGGGCTACACATATTTATTGGATGGAAAACCTGCCCTTAATTAAATTGAGTTTGTCCAATGAGTTATTTTATTTTTTTGAGTGCACATTATGTCCCACAGGAGGACCGCATGTTTTAAGCATAAAATCACTTAATGTCGACTTACTTTTATGTCATTTTACTTGATGTTTAATTTAAGAATGCTGGAAAAGACAGAAATACTGATGGTGTGGCTCAGATTGTTAATTGAATCTCGGTCGGCAGTGCTTTGTGAAGCTTATTTAATCAGAGAAGAGCTTGGATTGTGTCTGCTTATCTGAGATCAGTGTCCATAAAACCTCCAGCAACACAACAGAGCCCACAAACAATCACACTCACCGCGTGTTACTCTTAATCTATTACAGGGTTAATTCAGCCAAAAATGAAATGTCTGTCATTAACTCCTCCCCCTAATGTCGTTCCACACCCGTAAGACCTCCGTTCATCTTCACACACAGTTTAAGATATTTTATATTTAGTCCGAGAGCATATGCAAGTGTATGCACACTATACTGTCCATGTCCAGAAAGGGAATAAAAACATCATCACAGTAGTCCATATGAGACATCAGTGGGTTAATTAGAGTCTCTTGAAGCATCCAAAATACATTTGGGTCCAAAAATAACAAAAACTACGACTTTATTCAGCATTGGCTTCTCTTCCGGGTTTGTGTTCAATCCTCAAATAAAGATTCAAACGGTTATGAATCAGCGAATTGATTCATGATTCGGATCGCCAATGTCTCGTGATTTCAGCAGTTTGACACGCGATTTTAACAACAAAAGAAACAAATCTATGGCCTAAGACTTCAGAAATAGTCTTTAAATGGATGATTTAGCTCCGTGTGTGCAGTTTACATGTGTTTTCTCTTACGCTCTCGTTTATTTATTTGATTTGTGTTTCCGTCGGCTCCTTCTCACCTCATATGGCAAGCCATATTAACATTTAATCCTTAAAACGAATTAGTATTACTTTATTACTAAAACGAATTTTTTTTTACATAATATAACTTATTCAGTAAATACTAGCCATTCATTATAGATACTACACTGTAAAAAAATTAAAACGGGAATTGTACTGGTAATTCTCTTCCAGTACATTATCCAGTAATTTTACGGAAATTTCCGTAAACCTTTAAAAGACAAACTAATGAACGTGTAATTCAAAGTACAGGTAAAACATCTGTAAAAAAAACAATACGGAAAATTCCTTCATATGTATACAGTACATTGTGCCCAATTTTTACTGACTTTTTTACGGTGTAAAACTAACATTTAATTATAACGTTCCCATAATGTTTGAAGAATGATACAACGAAATGTGCATACAACCAAGAAGAAACTTTTTTTTTTTTCTTTTTTTTTTTTAAATGGACATAATGGGACTTTAGCGAAAGATCCTAAAATGATTTTTGATGGTGAAGAACTTTGATTTTCTCATATTCTCCAGTTCTGACAGCCGGAGGAAAGTAACAGGAAGTGCTGTCCTGCAACAGGAAATAGCATTAGGCCAAGCATTCCATGAGTCTCAATAGCTGGTTGTGTGTGTGTGTGTGTGTGTGTGTGTGTGTGTGTGTGTGTGTGTGTGTGTGTGTGTGTGTGTGTGTGTGTGTGTGTGTGTGTGTGTGTGTGTGTGTGTGTGTGTGTGAGTAGTGTGTGAGTGTGAGAGAGATGGATTATCAGGGCATTGTTGAAACAAAAGGCTCTTTATCTGCCGGCTCCTGCAGTCATTCAGTGCTAATGCGCAGGTAAACACACAGGTGTGGATGAGCTGATCTCAATGATAAAAAAGGTCAACACACACACACACACACACACACACACACACACACACACACACACACACACACACACACACAACCAGCCCTAATCAGCCACATTATAAATCACAGTCTGTCTTCACAGGAAAAGCTCTATCATTGTGTGACAGTGTTATAATGTTACAAAAGATTATATTTCATTAATCTTTTTCTATTCATCAAAAAAAAAAATCTTAAAAATGTTTCAACATTGATAAAAATCATAAATGTTGCTCATGTGAGAATGATTAGTGAAGGATCATGTCGAGAATGGAGTAATGATGATAAATTCAGCTTTGATCACAGGATATAAATTACACTTTACTATATATTCACATCGAGAACAGATATTTCAAACTGTAATATTATTATATTTTACTGTATTTTTTGTCAAATAAACGCAGCCTTGGTGAGCGGGAAAACTCAAGCTATATAAATACTTCTAATTGATGAAAATATCTTTCTCTTGATGTTGGGGTGAAATATACACACAAACACACACACACACACACACACACACACACACACACACACACACACACACACACACACACACACACACACACACACACACACACACTGCCTCTACCCCTAAACCTACCCATCACACACACACACACACTGCCTCTACCCCTAAACCTACCCATCACACACACACACACACACACACACTGCCTCTACCCCTAAACCTACCCATCACACACACACACACACACACACACACACACACACACACACACACACACACACACTGGGGTGTGTTTGTGGGACAGAGGCTCTTCTCTGACCTGGTGTCGCTTTACGGCAGACACAAACACACACTTCCAGTGTTCAACAAAGCCTGTCCTGCTCTCCAGAGACACGCACACACACACACACACCCACACGTTCTCTCTCACACAATAGTTCCCGAGTGTTCAGCAGATTTGAGGCCGTTTGCTCAGAGCATCCTGTGGTTTAATCAGCTAATCTCCACAGCTCCGCTTCTCTTTCTGTCTCATCATGCCGTTCAGGTTTCATCACGAAACTGTAACTGCAGCCACAGCCTGAATAATTCATCAGGACGATCAATGATTAAATGCCTTTAGAACTGACTTTCACTCTACCTGGCCTTTAATAATGTTCTCAGAACGTTCTGTCAAGGTTCTCTCAACGTTATGAGCAAACGTTCTTCCAGTAACGTTAATAGAGCGTTCGTTCAACGTTATCTGGCCTTTAATAATGTTCTCAGAACGTTCTGTCAAGGTTCCCTCAACGTTATGAGTGAACGTTCTTCCAGTAACGTTAATAGAGCGTTCGTTCAACGTTATCTGGCCTTTAATAATGTTCTCAGAACGTTCTGTCAAGGTTCCCTCAACGTTATGAGCAAACGTTCTTCCTGTAACGTTAATAGAGCATTCGTTCAACGTTATCTGGTCTTTAATAATGTTCCCAGAACGTTCTGTCAAGGTTCTCTCAGCGTTATGAGCAAACGTTCTTCCAGTAACGTTAATAGAGCGTTCGTTCAACATTATCTGGCCTTTAATAATGTTCTCAGAAGGTTACTACTCGTTTGAAAATGTTAAAAAGTAACGTTGATTTTTTTAAATTATGAAATGGAACGTTCAGTTAATTATTTCTGCTAACATTCGCATAAACAATAAAGTTTAAATAACTAAATGACAATGTTCTTAGAACTTTATGATGAATGTCAGCTGGCCTTTTGCTTCAAACGCTCACGTTTAATTTAATGTTACTGTGGCAAGGGGGGCGTGGTTCAGCGAGGTCTGCAGCGGGAGAGAGAGCCGCGGGACAAGCGGTAAGTGAGTGGATTGGAAGCAGATTAATAACACCTGTCTCTTGTTCTAGTAATGAGCGCGGAGAGGGAATAAAACCTCGGTGGAACCGGAGATCAGGAAGAGAGAGAGATCGGACGGTTGATACGAGCGCACAGAGACTGAGTTACCGTCTATGAGAATCCACACCGCAGTGTGTGTTGTGAAGTTTATTACAAGTTTTGAGTTATAAATAAAGAAAGTATCAACCGTCCAGCCGACCCCCGTGTCCTCTTCCTTCCTTCCATTATCGAACTTACTACAGTTACTTTATGTTTTGGTTGTAAATGTATGTGTAGTTTCACCTTTTCACCCTTTAGCTTCAACACTCTTAAAGATGCTGGGTTAAAAACAACCCAAGTTGGGTTGAAAATGGACAAACCCAGATATTGGGTTGTTTGAACCTAGTGAATGGACCCATTCAAACAACCCAATTTCTAGGTTTGTCCATTTTCAACACAACTTGGGTTGTTTTTAACCCAGCATTTCTTAGAGTGAATGAATGAGCGGTGTCACACTAAACACACCACATTATGCAAAAAACACACGTTCACAAACTGAGTTTGGACTGATTTATAAACAATATCACCATCCTCACAAAGAATGTTTGCTTGCACTCCATTCACTAGGTTCAAACAACCCAATTTCTGGGTTTGTCCATTTTCAACCCAACTTGAGTTGTTTTTAACCCAGCATTTTTTAGAGTGTGTGGTCCGTGTGTGTGTGTGTGTGTGTGTGTGTGTGTGTGCAAAGCTAGATCGCTCATATGTTTCCCTACACAGGGACTTTCATGCATGATGCATCTGATTTTAAATGTACACTAAAAAATTATTGGTAAAAAACAACCCAATGTTGGGTCAAATTTGGACTAACCCAGTGATTGGGTTGTTTTAATCCTGCGGTGGGGTAAATATTTGCTTAAGAAAACCCAATCACTGGGTTAAAACAACCCAATTGCTGGGTTAGTCCATATATGACCCAACATTGGGTTGTTTTTTCCCAAGAATTTTTTGCGTGTAAATGCCTGTGCAAACAATTCTGATTCGGTTTTCAATATTAATGCAAGCACACTGATAGAAAAGTGTTCCTCTAATCACCCGGGCATTAAACAAGCCAAACTAGTTCAGTTGTACATCGTTTATTCTCATGTACTCATGTTTTACAAACATTAAAACATTTCGCTTTTGTACAAAATATAAACTATGCAAGAGAAAAACAATATTACAAAGTGTCCATCTCATGCCGATGATTGACTAACAGTTTGATTCATAACTACAGTGGGCAAATCTACGCTCTAAAAAATGCTGGGTTGTTTTAACCCAATGTTGGCTCAAATATGGACTAACCCAGCAATTGGGTTGTTTTAATCCTGCGGTTGGCTTAACTATTTGCTTAAAACAACCCAATCACTGGGTTAGTCCATATTTGACCCAACATTGGGTTGTTGTTTTTTTCCCGGCATTTTTTTAGAGTGTACAGATGAGAATCCACCTGCAACCTCGAAGTGACAAACCCAAAAGACCCATTTGATAAAAATAGAAACGTGCACTGCAAAAAAAATGCTTTTCTTACTCAGTATTTTTGTCTTTTTTCTAGTCCAGACATCTAAAAATTCTTAAAACAAGAAGTATTTACTACACTCTAAAAAATGGGTCAAATATGGACTAGCCCAGCAATTGGGTCATTTTTAACCCAGCGATTGGGTTGTTTTAACATGGTGGTTGGGTTAAATATTTGCTTAAGACAACCCAATCGTTGGGTTAGTCCATATTTGATCCAACATTGGGTTGTTTTTTTACCCAAACGTTTTTCGCAAAACAAGACAATAATTTGTACTTGTCTAGTAAATGTTTCTTAATGTAAGATTTTTTAGATATTTAGACTTGAAACAAGACAAAAATACTGAGTAAGAAGAGCATTATTTGCAGTGTGAGCTTTAGTTTGGATCAGAATGTGTGAATGCATTTTGCGCGACCCGTCAAAACATCGCGCAGTGTCCCGTCCGGCAGATCAGATTAGAGCCGGAACATCTGCCTTCATATCGCTCTACAGGCTCAGCAATGCATACAAACTGAAGTTTTTTGTGTGTGTGTGTGTGTATGTGTGTGTGTGTGTGTGTGGGAAAAGGAAGCCAGATGCCTTCTGAAATCCTCCATCTGTCCGGGGGCTAAACATCCTCCATGGAGTGCAGTGGAGAGCATGAACAGACATCCGTATGATGGAGGTGGAAGTGGCAGAACTGACCCCGAGGAAACATGTGAAGGTGCGGGGATGAGGATGCTCTAACTCGGCCTCAACAGCAGCGGTGCAGGAGGCTGCTTGCCACAGCGACGGGCACGAGCACGTAAAGCGCGCTGCCCTGCGTCTGGACGCCTGCGCTCGCGGGAGTGGTGGTCGTGTTCGCCGAGCCGTACGTGTTCGTCGCCATGGTGTCGTTCGCGTTAACCGTCTGATTTCCCGCGAGCGCGGTGGAGTTGACCGGGGAGACGGTGCTCTGGGACAAAACCTGAGGGAGGGAGAGAGAGACAGAGAGAGAGAAACCGCAAAATGAGGACATTATCACAAGAATGCATGCAAACGAGACGGCGCGCAATTACGCACGACGCTTCAGCAATGCAAAACACCTCCAACACACGCATTTGCATCCTCAAAGCTCAGCTGGAGGGATGCTTATGGCAAATCCCGCACATATGCATCCTGCTTCAGCTCCAGTGAGCCTTTTAAAATAAAAAAACACATGCGTAAAGACGAGAAATCAGATCGGGGATATGCACTGCACTGCAACCAAATGCTTTTTTTACTTAGCATTTTTGTCCAAACATCTAAAAATTCTTAAAACAAGAAGAATTTACTAGACAAGCAAAAGTAATTGTCTTGTTTTGGGAAAAATAACTCAAAATGAAGAGAGTTTTTGCTTAAAATAAGATAAATAATCTGCCAATGGGGTGAGAAAAATAATCTTAATTCAAACAGAAAACAAGATTATTTTTCTCACCCCATTGGCAGATTATTTATCTTATTTTAAGCAAAAACTCTCTTCATTTTGAGTTATTTTTCCCAAAACAAGACAATAATTTCTACTTGTCTAGTAAATGTTTCTTAATGTAAGAATTTTTAGATGTTTGGACTAGAAACAAGACAAAAACACTAAGTAAGAAGAGCATTTTTTGCAGTGTGTGTGTGTTTGAAATGTGTTTGAGATGTGTTTTCTCCTGTGTGTCGCGCTCCGGTCAGTCTGAGATAAACGCGCGCGGGGAAAGTGAGTCGCGCCGGTTTCTTCGGGTTCTCACGCGGGGACACGGATCCGGTTTCCGAGACACAGAGCAGTCTCTGAGAAACTCAAGCCTCGGGACAGACATCGATACACTTTAAATCATTCATCCTCCGTAAAACAAGCGCGGTGGTCCGGGTCTTAAACAAAACGTCCCTTTCTCCAAATGGAAAGGCTGCGCGCATCGCATTTTATAATAATAATAATAATATCACTTGTTTTTGTAGTTTAATGATCCTTTGGCAACTTTTTGTGTGTAAAAGTATCAAAGTGAAGCTCGCCTGCGTTATCATCTTGACATGATTCCACATTTAAAGCGTAATTTGACTTTGCATCCAGATTGAATTCGTTTGGTTTTAACATTAGTCGTGTGTGTGTGTGTGTGTGTGTGTGTGTGTGTGTGTGTGTGTGTGTATGAAGCAAACATGGTTTGAAATGCATGCTCTTGCCACTGAAACGCACATCTATCAACGCGTTTAAAGCGACATGTGAACTCATACCTGAGTGATTAAGCAGAAAGCGCAGAAGATTACTCCGGCGGGAGCCATTCTGGTGATGAAGATGAAGAGGATGATGATGGTGGGGATGGTGGTGGTGGTGATGAAGAGTGAAGCTGATGTGAGAGACGCAGGTTTGTTCATCTAAAAGGAGACGCCGGCTGGTGCTCGAGCTTTTATACTGGGGCTCAGCTCGAGGTTTGGGTCACATACGTCACACCCCCCCCCCCCCCCCCCCTCCACCTCCACCGCCACCACTCAAACCCCCGCGTAATGAAGTCTGTTCTCTTAGGTAAACACCTTTGCTTTTTTATAAAAATATGCTGTTTGTAGAAATATATATATATATATTATTATTACAAGCTAAATATCAGTTTGAGATCATTAGAGAGGGGTAATGACTTTATATGATTAATATCTAACACTAGAAAACGGGGGGGGGGGGGGGGGCAGCGTCAAATACAGTTAATATCATCAAGATTATTTGCTTTGAGCGACCTCTAGCGGCGACACAAGGAGTCGACACTCAAACACTCGCAGAGTTTATTAAAGCAGTGGTTCTCAAACCTGTCCTGGAGGACCCCCAGCCCTGCACAGTTTGTATGTCTCCCTCATCTAACACACCTGATTCAACTCATGAGCTCATCAGGAGAGACCTGAAATGGGTGTGTCGGATATTGGGAGAAATACAAAATGTGCACGGCTGATGGTCCTCCAGGAGAGGTTTGAGAACCACTGTATTAAAGGGATAGTTCACCCAAAAATGATATTTACCCTATGATTTACTCCCCCTCAAATCATCCGAGGTGTGTATGACGTGATGCACTTTTATGATGGATGGATGCACTACACGGAGTGCAGAATTATTAGGCAAGTTGTATTTTTGAGGATTAATTTTATTATTGAACAACAACCATGTTCTCAATGAACACAAAAAACTCATTAATATCAAAGCTGAATATTTTTGGAAGTTTTAGTTTTTAGTTTTAGCTATTTTAGGGGGATATCTGTGTGTGCAGGTGACTATTACTGTGCATAATTATTAGGCTTAACTTAACAAAAAACAAATTTATACCCATTTCAATTATTTATTTTTACCAGTGAAACCAATATAACATCTCAACATTTACAAATATACATTTCTGACATTCAAAAACCAAACAAAAACAAATCAGTGACCAATATAGCCACCTTTCTTTGCAAGGACACTCAAAAGCCTGCCATCCATGGATTCTGTCAGTGTTTTGATCTGTTCACCATCAACATTGCGTGCAGCAGCAACCACAGCCTCCCAGACACTGTTCAGAGAGGTGGACTGTTTTCCCTCCTTGTAAATCGCACATTTGATGATGGACCACAGGTTCTCAATGGGGTTCAGATCAGGTGAACGAGGAGGCCATATCATTAGATTTTCTTCTTTTATACCCTTTCTTGCCAGCCACGCTGTGGAGTACTTGGACGCGTGTGATGGAGCATTGTCCTGCATGAAAATCATGTTTTTCTTGAAGGATGCAGACTTCTTCCTGTACCACTGCTTGAAGAAGGTGTCTTCCAGAAACTGGCAGTAGGACTGGGAGTTGAGCTTGACTCCATCCTCAACCCGAAAAGGCCCCACAAGCTCATCTTTGATGATAGCAGCCCAAACCAGTACTCCACCTCCACCTTGCTGGCGTCTGAGTCGGACTGGAGCTCTCTGCCCTTTACCAATCCAGCCACGGGCCCATCCATCTGGCCCATCGAGACTCACTCTCATTTCATCAGTCCATAAAACCTTAGAAAAATCAGTCTTGAGATATTTCTTGGCCCAGTCTTGACGTTTCAGCTTGTGTGTCTTGTTCAGTGGTGGTCGACTTTCTGTCTTTCTTACCTTGGCCATGTCTCTGAGTATTGCACACCTTGTGCTTTTGGGCACTCCAGTGATGTCGCAGCTCTGAAATATGGCCAAACTGGTGGCAAGTGGCATCTTGGCAGCTGCACGCTTGACTTTTCTCAGTTCACGGGCAGTTATTTTGCACCTTGGTTTTTCCACACGCTTCTTGCGACCCTGTTGACTATTTTGAATGAAACGCTTGATTGTTCGATGATCACGCTTCAGAAGCTTGGCTATTTTAAGACTGCTGCATCCCTCTGCAATATATCTCACTATTTTTGACTTTTCTGAGCCTGTCAAGTCCTTCTTTTGACCCATTTTGCCAAAGGAAAGGAAGTGTCCTAATAATTATGCACACCTGATATAGGGTGTTGATGTCATTAGACCACACCCCTTCTCATTACAGAGATGCACATCACCTAATATGCTTAATTGGTAGTAGGCTTTCCAGCCTATACAGCTTGGAGTAAGACAACATGCATAACGAGGATGATGTGGTCAAAATACTCATTTGCCTAATAATTCTGCACTTCCTGTATTATGATGGATAGATGCACTTTTATGATGGATAGATGCACTTTTATGATGGATAGATGCACTTTTATGATGGATAGATGCACTATTATGATGGATAGATGCACTTTTATGATGGATAGATGCACTATTATGATGGATAGATGCACTTTTATGATGGATAGATGCACTTTTAAGAACAAACGTTCTTCCAGTAACGTAAATAGAACATTCGTTCAACGTTATCTTGTCCTGTTCTTCAAATGTTTGCGCAAAAACATTCAATGAACGTTTTTAAATGTTACTTGTTTCAGATCGTTCTACAGTAGTGTTCCTGTGATGTTTGAAGAATGATACAGTGAAGTATTCTCTTATCATGTGTATGTTTGTGGACGATGGCACGACCACCGTATTTCATTATCAGAGCGGGACAGTAGCTCAGCTCATTTACTCGAGTCCTGTACTGAAGTTCACTGTTTGAGTATCTGTGCTTTACTGGAGTATTATTTTTTCTGTAAACTTCTGACTTTAACTTCACTCCATCTGAAAGACAAATATCGTCCTCTTTACTCCACTACATTTCTATCAAGGTCCTCGAAGTGGAAAGTCGTTTCTGTCGCCGCTTTGAAAGTCAGTGGATGATTTTTTTCTTCTTTAAAAGGTGTTTGGGTTTTTGCAGAAAGCCTTTCAGGAATCACTCTTGTAGAGTCTCGTGAAGTTCAATGATTTCACAGCATTTATTAAACACTGATTTATAGTTTAGAGCAAAACGGAAGAAGACGGATGTCCAAATGCTCATTTAGTGGAGGATTGACATAAACAAAGTTGATTCTGTCTTCAGTGAAGGTGAACAGTGTGAGAATATCAGATGTGTATCAGTGTATTGGATCCGTGCATTCGGCCTTAAAGTGACAGCAGCTTTATAACTTTTCTACAAGTATTTAAATGAGTTTAAGTTAGTCGTCTGCTAGTGTGTCAGATGGAGCGTCACTGACTGGCTTAAACCATGATGGCATAATGTGCATTTATACAACTATAATAATGCGGCGACATAAAGAAGGACATTTACTTTTGATCCTTAAGTACTTTAAAAAACAAATACTTCTGTACTTTTACTCCAGTAATGAAGGTTTGTAGTTTGTCCAGCTCTGTTCATTATTTACACTGGAGTAAATACGATGCTACATGATTATGGTAACCATTCTGCTTCTTTTGTACTCAAGCAGAACTCAGACATGAAGCTTCATCGCCCTCTAGTGGCCAAAAAGCGCTTCCTCTTTTACAGCTGCAGTTAAATCAGTCTATCCTATGATTAAACTCAACACACGAGAGCGAGCGAGCGCAGCTGACTTTACATGCAGAATCCTCCAGAGCGCTTCAGCTGCTGGGCTCTGTGTGTGTGTCTGTGTGTGTGTGTGTGTGTGTGTGTGTGTGTGTGTGTGTGTGTGTGTGTGTGTGTGTGTGTGTGTGTCTGTGTGTTCTCTGTGGAAGTTTTAGGCCCTTGTGTCTTTGCCAGCGGGGATCAGATGACGCCCGCCGGGCACGAAACCTGACCCGGGGCCCTAAACCGGCTCTCCGCTTACACGAGCGGGCTTATTCTTCGAAACACTGAGCTGAGAGTGTGTGTGTGTGTGTGTGTGTGTGTCTGTGTGTGTGTGTGTGAGAGGGAGAGAGAGAGAGAGAGAGAGAGAGAGAGAGAGAGAGAGAGAGAGAGAGTTTGTAGCAGTGAATGTGATTGAGAGTGTGTGTTTGTGTGTGTGTGTGTGTGTGTGTGAGCGAGTGAGTGTGTGTGTATGTGATTGAGAGAGAGAGAGTGTGTGTGCCTGTTTATGTGGTTTATGAGGACACAAATTTGTATAACTACATGGGTATTACACTGGTATTACACTATAAATGTGGTTTATGAGGACATATCAAATGTCCCCATAATTCAAATGGCCTTAAAAACACTAAATGATGTTTTTTTGAGAAAGTAAAAATGCAGAATGTTTCCTGTGATGGGTAGGTTTAGGGGCAGTGTGTGTGTGTGTGTGTGTGATGGGTAGGTTTAGGGGCAGTGTGTGTGTGTGTGTGTGTGTGTGTGTGTGTGTGTGTGTGTGTGTGTGTGTGATGGGTAGGTTTAGGGGCAGTGTAAGGGGATAGAAAATACGGTTTGTACAGTATAAAAACCATTACGCCTATGGAGAGTCCCTGTAAACCACATAGACCAACATGTGTGTGTGTGTGTGTGTGTGTGTGTGTGTGTGTGTGTGTGTGAGAGAGAGAGTTTGTAGGTGTGCTACAATATATATATATTTGTAGACGCTGTGCTGCAATCTCATAATCATGCATTTAACATTATTTATCATGATGTGACTTTTTATTACATTTTTTGATATCATAATTTCACATTTTTATCATAATTGACTTAGTGCCTCACAATTTTATATCATAATTTTGACTTAATATATAATTATAAATAATTATAATTATATTAATTAATAATAATAATTATGATATAAATAATTATGTCATAATTATCAGCGATCATAATTGACTCGGCATGACATCGAGTTTCAACGACTGACTAACTTTTAAATCTTATAATTACGGATTAGCATATCATAATATCAACATTTTATGTCATAATAGCATGATAGAAAGTTGACTTTATCTCAAAGTTTCAAGTTTTATGTCATCTTTTGCATTTTTTAAATCTCATAATTAGTCGCAATTGTACTTTTATATCATAATTTTGACTCTTTATATAGTTCTGGCTTAGTGTGTCTTAATTTTGCTTTATATCATAATTATGACCTTTTTATGTCATAATTATGATTTAGTATATATCATAATTCAAACTTTATCTTATAGTTTCAATTTTTGTGCCATCATTTAAGTTTTTAATCTCATAATTTCGATTTAGTGACACAATTTCTTAATTTTGCATTTGTATCATAGTTATATTATTTATTAAAACTTTTAAATTTTACTTTACATCATGACTTTTAAATCTCATAATGATTTAGTGTGTCAATTTTTTATATCATAATTTTGAAGTTCTGTCATAATTTTAACTTTTTATTTTTACTTTATTTTTCCTAATTCTGACTTTTAAATCTTATAATTATATTTTAGCATGTCATAATTTTAACATTTTTAACTCATAAATATGATTTAGTGTGTCCTAATTTTACTTTATATCATCATTTTGCATTTTTATCATACTTTAAATTTTTTAATTTGACTTTATAATCATAATTCTGCATTTTTGTCATAAACTCAACTTTTATATCATTATTTCGCATTTTTATCTCTTTTTACGCCATAATTTTGACTTTTAAATCTCATCGTTACATTTTAGCATGTCATAATTTCGATTTAGTGTGTCCCAATTTTACTTTATATCATAATTTTGCATTTTTGTCATAATTATTACTTAGTAGCTATGTCATAATGTCAACTTTTTAATTTTACTTTATATTATGATTTCACATTTTTATCTCTGTTAATATCATTTTACGCCATCATTTTGCCTATATTATATTTTAGCGTGTGTCACAATCTCATTTTATATCATAATTTTGCCTTTTAAATCTCCTAATTCTGATCTAGCATGTGATAATCTGCAGTTGTTGTGCTAGTTTCGCCGCCTCATCTCTCCTCTGAGGAACGGAAGCTCCAGCGGGAGTCGCGTCGCGTCGCGTCGGTGTTTTCTCCGGACTCGCCGCGCGCATTCCTGCCGAAATGTATCCGGGGAGCGAGTGGGCGGAGGCGGTGTAGAGTTTCCCCTCCGCCCCTCCTCTCCGCTCCGCTCCGCCGCGCGCCTCTCATTGTTCCCGCGCCGCGTCAGATTCGCGTGACAGCCGCGACTGACAGCGTCCGTTCCGCGCGCCGCTGCGCGAGTCATGCCGGAGATGGACACGGGGCGAGCGTCGGAGAACAAGCGCAGCAGGAAACCCGCGCGTCCCGTCCGGAGAGCCGCAAGCGAGGAGATGACGGTAAGCGCGAGGCTGTACGGTAGAAGCAGCGGGACATTCGGGCTCGGGCTGCGGAACTAAAGTCCGGTTGGACACGCGACGCGTCCCGGTCTGGACACGTAATGTTTGGCTGTGCATCCTAATTTGTTAGATTAAACATTTCATAAGAGTTTTGTAAATCTGAAAGCTTAGAATACTGCCTAAAGAAAATGTAATATGTTATATATTATATATATTTAAAAACATATATTGTATTTTTAAAATATTTAAAACGTAAAATACTGTATGCACTCTAAAAACAACCCAAGTTGGGTTGAAAATGGACAAACCCAGAAATTGGGTTGTTTGAATGGGTCCATTCACTAGGTTCAAACAACCCAATATCTGGGTTTGTCCATTTTCAACCCAACTTGGGTTGTTTTTAACCCAGCATTTTTTAGAGTATGGTAAACCATTTATTTTTAATGTTATATATTATGTTCGTGTAAAATATATATATTAAAAAAAATAAAAATAAAAAGATTTAAAAAAAACAATAGTAGCCTAATATAGGAAATACTAAACTATACTGTATGAAATAAAATACAATTTTATTTTTCATGTTTTTAATATTATTATTTTTCAAATATATAATACAGAAATACTGAAAAGGTAAAATACTGTATGTAATAAAATGATAAAAGTCAAATATTTTAATACCGTTGTAGCCTATATTTAATTTTTAAAACAATAATATTTTCATATTATAATTTTTTGCATTTATTATATTTTTGTATGAAATATTGTTTTTAAAAATATAAAAATAAAATGTAAATACTCTGTGTAAAAATTAAAAAATACATATTTTAATATAGTTTAATATTTTTTTTAAATATTTTATATATTTTTCATATTACATATAATTTTTTAAAAAGTGAAATAATGTATTTAATAAACTGATAAAAAGTCAATTTTCATTCATATTTGTTTTTATATTATTTTATTATATTTTGATATTTTGTATTAAATGTTCTATTTTCAAAATATATCATAGAAATATTTAAAAAGTAAAATACTGTATGTAATAAAATCATAAAAAAACATTTGTATATTTATAATATATTTATTTTTTATGTTTTAAATAACATTTTTATTTTTCAATATTTTTTATTATTTTATTTTTACAACAAAATAATAAAATATAAAAATATTTCAAAAGTAAAATACTGTATTGAATAAAATGATTAAAAATGCATTTGTATATTTATAATATATTTATAATTTTAGATTTATTTATATTTATATAATATTATTTAATTATTTTTAATATATATATATATATATATATATATATATATATATATATATATATATATATATATATATATATATAATATAAACATTTAAGAAATAATATTTTTTACATTTGCATTCTGCAACACAAACGAAGGTCATTCTTAAACTTCAGATCGTGCGAAAAAAAAATCGGTCGTTTGTGCGCATGCGCAGCTCCAGATGTGCCACAACTGGCACGCTGACCTTATTAAACGGCTGGCCTTTATTCGAGCACGGCCGTTTGATATCAGAGCCGGACACCCGAGACGGCGTGTTTATAAACGGCCGCCCACGTGACGCGGAGCCATGGCTCAATGATTCCCACTGTGAGACTTTCCATCTCCGCGCGCGGGAGGAAACGGCTCTTTCTGTGGGAGCGATTCTGGATCTCAGCACATGATATCCGTCGGGTGTGTGTGTGTGTCGGGGGGTGTAGAGTTACAACTTAACTAATTTTAATCCAAACACATGAAACCGAAGGCCGGCCTGATGCGCACGAGGCTGGGGTCGCCGGCGGGTTTGTTGGCTTTGGCCGCGGGTTCGGGACGGGCCGAACAGATGTGAGTCTGAACTGCCAAAAGAAGAAGAAACAAAAACAACACTGTGTGGGATGAGAGAGAGAGAGAGAGAGAGAGAGAGA
>NC_090191.1:42753023-42765523 GCF_024679245.1 Pseudorasbora parva
AGAACCACGATACACACATCCAAAGCGAAGCACTTCACACCGCGACCGCGTCATTGGACGGCCGAATTGTTAGTCCCGCCTCTTTGTACTCATTGGCTCGCTCGACCGCCATACAGGCCGCCTCGCTCTCATTGGACAGCGGCTCCGCCCACATTCCGTCGCCGCTCTCGGATTGTGAAGACGTGAAGGAGAACAGCTGTCTGAGGGGGCTGGACCACGACGACGGTTCGGCCAATCCCCAGCAAGCAGACTGCCAGAGCGACCAATCGAAAGACAGCAGAGGGGATGAGGACGACGCCCCTCAGGATGTGGAGCACACGTACGCGCGGTCCGCGCCGCCGAAACTGCGCGAGAAAAACACACATGTGGCTGCGCAAACACAGACCTGGGAGAAGAACACACACACACACTCACACACACACACGGCTGCGCAGGGATCGGAGCCGAGCGGGTGGGACGATCAGGAGCCGGCCGTCAAGAGGCGATGCCTGAGAATCAGAGACCAGAACAAATGAGGGTGAGTCTGACTCGTGCATGTGTGTGTGTGTGTGTGGGCATGTTTTTGTGACATATGAGGACACAAGTGTGTATAATGCCATGTGTATGACACAGGTATTACAGGAGAGGTTGAAATATGAGGACATTACCCATGGCCCCACTTTACAAAAGGCTTATAAAGGTGTGTGTGTGTGTGTGTGATAGGTTTAGGGGCAGTGCAAGGGGATTAAAAATACGGTTTGTACAGTATAAAAACCATTACGCCTATGGAATGTCCCCATATGTCACAAAAACAAACGTGTGTGTGCGTGTGTTTGTGTGTGTTTGTGTGTGTGTGCGTGTGTTTGTGGGTTTTCCCTCAGAATGGCACCGGACGGAAACTCAACCCGTGTCGTAGCTCTAAAGTTGCATTAGCAGTGAAAAGAGCAGAATGAATCTGCTGGAGAAACCAGAGACGCTCACGAGAAACACACACTATCCTGCCTGTTAGAAGAACGAGTATGTGTGTGTGTGTGTGTGTGAGTGAGTGAGTGAGTGAGTGAGTGAGTGAGTGAGAGTGTGTGAGGGAGTGTGTTTGTACTTGTCCCCACACTGTAATATAAACCTGAGATAAGCAGCCAGCGGTCCACAATGTAAATGGATTTTTTGAAAATGTAAAAATGCAGAATGTTTCCTGTGATGGGTAGGTTTAGGGGTAGTGTGTGTGTGTGTGTGTGTGTGTGTGTGTGTGTGTGTGTGTGTGTGTGTGTGTGTGTGTGTGTGTGTGTGTGTGTGTGTGTGTGATGAGTAGGTTTAGGGGCAGTGTAGGGGGATAGAATGTACAGTATAAAATCCATTACGCCTATATGAAAAGTTCCACAATTCACAAAAACCTGACGTGTGTGTGTGTGTGTGTGTGAGAGAGAGCGAGAGTGTGTATGTATGTGTGAGAGAGCAAGAGTGTGTGTGTATGTGTGCTGCTCCAGATGTTGTTTCTGGAAGTTCTTCTGCATCTCATGTTTCAGTAGAAATGAGCAGTTTGTGTGTGTGTGTGTGTGTGTGTGTGTGTGTGTGTGTTACAAAAGAAAGTTTAAGAGAAACATCTGAGACAAAGTTAATACTTCAGTGAAACTGAGAACCTCCTTAACTCTGAGCGGCGTTTCCTGCAGTAACACAGCGGACAGGAAACGTTCTGTCAAGGTTCCCTCAACGTTATGAGCAAACGTTCTTCCAGTAACGTTAATAGAGCGTTCGTTCAACGTTATCTGGCCTTTAATAATGTTCTCAGAACGTTCTGTCAAGGTTCCCTCAACGTTATGATCAAACGTTCTTCCAGTAACGTTAATAGAGCGTTCGTTCAACGTTATCTGGCCTTTAATAATGTTCTCAGAACGTTCTGTCAAGGTTCCCTCAACGTTATGAGCAAACGTTCTTCCAGTAACGTTAATAGAGCGTTCGTTCAACGTTATCTGGCCTTTAATAATGTTCTCAGAACGTTCTGTCAAGGTTCCCTCAACGTTATGATCAAACGTTCTTCCTTGTAACGTTAATAGAGCGTTCGTTCAACGTTATCTGGCCTTTAATAATGTTCTCAGAACGTTCTGTCAAGGTTCCCTCTACGTTATGAGCAAACGTTCTTCCAGTAACGTTAATAGAGCGTTCGTTCAACGTTATCTGGCCTTTAATAATGTTCTCAGAACGTTCTGTCAAGGTTCTCTCAACGTTATGAGCAAACGTTCTTCCAGTAACGTTAATAGAGCGTTCGTTCAACGTTATCTGGCCTTTAATAATGTTCTCAGAACTTTCTGTCAAGGTTCCCTCAACGTTATGGGCAAACGTTCTTCCAGTAACGTTAATAGAGCGTTCGTTCAACGTTATCTGGCCTTTAATAATGTTCTCAGAACGTTCTGTCAAGGTTCCCTCAACGTTATGAGCAAACGTTCTTCCAGTAACGTTAATAGAGCGTTCGTTCAACGTTATCTGGTCTTTAATAATGTTCTCAGAACGTTCTGTCAAGGTTCCCTCAACGTTATGAGCAAACGTTCTTCCTGTAACGTTAATAGAGCGTTCGTTCAACGTTATCTGGCCTTTAATAATGTTCTCAGAACGTTCTGTCAAGGTTCCCTCAACGTTATGAGCAAACGTTCTTCCAGTAACGTTAATAGAGCGTTCGTTCAACGTTATCTGGCCTTTAATAATGTTCTCAGAACGTTCTGTCAAGGTTCCCTCAACGTTATGAGCAAACGTTCTTCCTGTAACGTTAATAGAGCGTTCGTTCAACGTTATCTGCCCTTTAATAATGTTCTCTGAACGTTCTGTCAAGGTTCCCTCAACGTTATGATCAAACGTTCTTCCTGTAACGTTAATAGAGCGTTCGTTCAACGTTATCTGGTCTTTAATAATGTTCTCAGAACGTTCTGTCAAGGTTCCCTCAACGTTATGAGCAAACGTTCTTCCTGTAACGTTAATAGAGCGTTCGTTCAACGTTATCTGGCCTTTAATAATGTTCTCAGAACGTTCTGTCAAGGTTCCCTCAACGTTATGAGCAAACGTTCTTCCAGTAACGTTAATAGAGCGTTCGTTCAACGTTATCTGGCCTTTAATAATGTTCTCAGAACGTTCTGTCAAGGTTCCCTCAACGTTATGAGCAAACGTTCTTCCAGTAACGTTAATAGAGCGTTCGTTCAACGTTATCTGGCCTTTAATAATGTTCTCAGAACGTTCTGTCAAGGTTCCCTCAACGTTATGAGCAAACGTTCTTCCAGTAACGTTAATAGAGCGTTCGTTCAACGTTATCTGGCCTTTAATAATGTTCTCAGAACGTTCTGTCAAGGTTCCCTCAACGTTATGAGCAAACGATCTTCCAGTAATGTTCACACAACCGAGAGGAAACGTGTTTGAAACATTTAAAAAACTGGCCGTTGTCAGAACACATTTCTGTCAGTTGGGATCGTTTCCCGATGGAACGAGTCTCTGTTTGTGTGTGTGGCTCTTTTCCAAAGCCCACTGAGGAAACAAAAGCAGGCTTGATTTGAAGATGACGGCTGATCCAGGATCAGGTTTCTCATCTTCAGGTTTCCTGGCACTCTGTGATGAGTTTTCAGATAAACCCAATCCGTGTGTGATCATCGGTTGTGGAGTGTGTGTGTGTGTTGATTCTGGTTTTATTGCTGTAAGTCGATCCGTTCGCTCAGGGATTCACTGGAGTCACGGCTCGGCCTCACATCCTGTTCACTTGATTTCTGTTTTTTTTGCTCTTTATTAGCAGAGCTATTCTACTCTTTTATTGTTCTTCATTATGTCTGTGCTGAGAAACAGATGGCATATGATGATGTGCTTCCTTCACACTCTAGGTGGCGCTAGAGGCCGACTTCTCAAATAGTTCAATACCTTCTTCTTTTTTGGGGGGTGTGACAGCAGTCATTTAAACACAAAATCCAATTTATATTAACTATACATTATTATACATATTTATAAGTATATTAATTTTACATAATTATGTAATTAATTAAAATATTTGTCAAATATATTATTATCATAAAATATATATTATATAATATTATTATTAATTATACATATTTATAAAAATATTTTTTAAATAATTGTTTTTAATTATGAAATATCTATATATATATAATATTGTTTACAATTAATTTATAATTAAGTATTATTGTAAATATTTATTATAAATTATTATATAGATTTGTATAGATATTTATAAAATATTTTGTAGTTTTATAAATATATATATAAATACAGAATTATCTATTTGTGTAACTGAATATTTTACAATTGCAGATCAGTTTCAAGTATAATTTGCAAATAATTATTTTAAAGTCCTAGAGGAAGACGACTCTCCATATAATTAATGTGACCATTAGTTTTGTGTAGCCGTTTTAATTACACACTGAATGTTGTGTGTATTTATGAATTTTGTATCCATTTGTGAATCTTATGTGCTTTTTAAATTTTGTGTGTGCATTTGTGATTTTTTTGTGCATTTGTGTATCCTGTGTGTGTATTTATGAATCGTGTGTGCATGTGAATGTAGTGTGTGTATATTTATCTTTATTGATACTGATTTAGCTCCATAGTCCATATCTATCCTCACTTTGATATATCCACTATTTTTAGCATTTCACACATTTTCTCTGTTGTTTCAGGTGTGTGTGTGTGTGTCGCGGTGAAATGATCAATGTGGTGTGTGACTCACAGAAGACACATTTACACACTCTCCCAACGGCAGTGAAGTCCAATCCAGACGCCCGGCGCAGCCGCAGAGGATCATGGATGTCACAGATCAACCGTGTGTGTGTGTGTGTGTGTGTGTGTGTGTGCGCGCGAAAGTCTCTGTATGTTTTCCTGCCGAGCTGCTATAAAGCCACGCATTGTTCCTCAGTGCCAGCCCATATGGGTGTGTGTGTGTGTGTGTGTGTGTGTTCAGCTGTGGTTTAGGATTACCTGACATACTGGCGCTTTGGCTATAGGGCATTTTTAGACTTCGCCTAACGAGTGCCAAGAGCACACACACACACAAACACACACACACACACACACACACCGATGTATTCAGCTCCTAGATGTTTAGCAAACAGGAATATCAGAGAAACGACTCACAGGTTCTAGCTTTTTTTAACCCTTCATGGTTTATTTGGTGCCTGTTATGAGAAACTCTAGTTATTGGCCAAAGCGATGAATGATGTTTGATGTAATTGCCAACAGAAACTGTTCCTCATGACCTCCAGACCTGTAATGAGTTTTGCTGTTGTGTGTTCTGGCTCTACTTGAGCAGGTAATGTTGATTATTTCCTCATATTCCTCATTGTTGCGGCTCCTCTCTTCCCAGTCTTTCAGTAACAGGGTTGCCAGGTTTTCACAACAAAACCCGCCTAATTGCAACTCCAAACAAGCCCAATCGTGTTTTTAGGGGTTTCCTGGTCAAAAGAATGCATTCCGAGGGGTGAAATATGTTTTTTGCCAGGGTTCCTGCTAAAATGAGCATTTCAGGCGCTAAATATAACATAATTGGTGTCAGATAGCCTGCGGCAACGGTGTTAAAGTAGCCCAATTCCGCGAGAAAACCGCGGACATGGCAACACTGGTCAGTAACGCTCTGTTTAGGTCCTGTCTCTATGAAGCCCCGCCTTCTGAAAAGCATACTGTGCTCTGATTGGTCAGCTGGAGCAGTGTGTTGTGATTGGTGTTTGGGAAATGTCCCGCCCCCTTACCATAACCGGCAGTTTCAACACACGACTAATGCTGCCTTCGCGTGCTATCGGAATTATCGTAAATACGAGTTTCCGAGGTAAAAATTACACATGAACGTGCTCTGATGACATGTTGGGAAGTTCGGAAATAATTTTGATACCCAAGTTCCCGAGATGGGCGTGGCCTAACCGTTTAAAAGGGCGGATGGGAGATGAGTTTCTGCTGTGGCAGGTGCTTTATTCGTTTTTTTTCCGTAACAATTTTATTGTCTTGTCTTGTTGTTAAAGTAGTACATATTTACATAAATTAATAATCATTTGAAGCATATTGTGTATTTTAAACACATCGAAAACCGCATCTAGTTGAGCATCATTCCAGAACAAGCTGACCATCTCTTAAGTGTGGTAAAAGTAGCTATACAATCGGATGAAAACTATCACCATTTTAGTCTTTAGCAGCCTTTATTGTCTACATTATGCCTTTATTGTGAATGTGATGTTAAACGATATGCTTTCGTGTTGTGCTGCTGTGGTGTATTCTATGATTTTCTGGGACCGGGAAATGACTGAAATGGTTATATTGTTAAAAAAAACATTTTCCCCAAGACGCACAAAAGTATGAACCTGGCGTCCTTCATTCTTTCCGACAACAAAGCACCTGAACAAAACCAGCTCATAATCACGACGTCTGAAGTGGGAAACTTCCGATAGCACGTGAAGGCAGCATAACTAACTCAATCAGGTCCCGCCCCTTTATTCTGCATATTAATTATTATAATGAGGAATATTGTGATGTGTTGGTTCACGGAGGAAAACTCAAGACTACAATGGAGTTCAGAAACACTGATGTAGAGAAGATGGAGATGGAAAGGATGATACCTCAGTCGACAGTGTTTGAACGTCAGTCAACAGAAGCTCGAATACAGTGTTATTTTATTGGTAAATATGGCATGAAATTAATTATCCTGTCACTGGTCTAAACGTGTGTTATTGTGAAGATTTCATCTGTGCCTGTGCTTCATTTTGTAAACATGTTTTGACCTCATAATGTTGAAACAAAATCGTCAGACTTCTCCTAAACCCCGCCCCCTTTAAGCTCACTGCAGAAAGAGCCACGCCCACATCTCAACAACCGATGAATGGAACCAAGCCTTCAATGTATTCTTGTTTGCTAATCCGTTACACTCAGAAGGACATGGAAGATTGATCCACATCTTTAAAGATAGTGTACAAACCTGGTTATTAAAATATTCATGCTTCAAATATTGTGTTAGTGTCAAAAAACAACAACATTGTATTATCATAATACCAACCAAAGACTTTATATATAGGAAGGCACTAATTATTTATGAATGGGAGAAACATGTGAATAAGCCCCGCCTTCTAAACGAAAGAGCCAATCGATGGTTAGTAAAGTCATCGAGTCACTCTAGCTGCCGTTAGAAGCGCCGGTTGCTATAGAAACAGGCAGTGTTGTGAGACGTGCGTTTAGGACTGCGCATGCGTATTAGCTTAGTCCAGGCTGAAAAATGCTGTTTTTTTTGTCATGATTGGAGCGTTTAGAAATTACATTTATAAAACAGTTGTTGTCAGATTTCATTGGTGATTTTAAATATCAAATTTAATCGTAAGCTTGACGAACAGTTTTGGAGAAATTGATGTTTCCCCATTCAAAGAGATGCGAGCTGCACTTGCATGACCGAGAGGCGTTTCTAAAATGGCCGCCGAGTGAAAGGACTTTGATATGGATATATAACACACGTATATATGCTATTACGTGATATTCAAAAGTACTTCAGTGGTAGCATCTCACAAAACAATATTAATACAATGCCATAAATAACATCAGAAATGATTAAATGAGTGCCTCTAAATGCACAATATTCCACACTAGTGCCAACTGATTCATCTATATGCGTTACAAGGCCAAACAAATGACAATAGGAGGTTGAAAACGTAATTCTAACGATCTTTTACATTTTCATTTTGTATATGTATATTGCATCCATCCTGATTTTTATTATGATGTCCATAAGATGTTCCTGGATGTTTTTCATTAAGTTAAATGTGATAAATGCTTCAGCATCAGTATAATGACCTGTCGTGAAGTTTGCAGGATCAGTGAATGATAAATGTCATTTTATGAATGGATAATTATGCTAATGACTAGACCTGTTGATAATAAAAACCCTAAACACCGCAACTTTTGTGTCATTTTCTTATTGATTTCCTAATAGATTTTACTGATTAGGTTTACTGATTTAAAGGGGACTAAATATGTGGAAAGTTGAGTGAGTTTTAGTTTGGAAAGTCAGAATTAACCTTTAAAAAAAAGAAGAAAAAAAAGTAAAAACTAAAATTAGGCCTTAGCAATCACCCAGAATACCTTAGCAACCACCCCAAGCACCATAGCAACCGCCTAGCAACACTCTAGTAACCACCCAGGGTATTAAGCAACCACCCAGAATACCCTAGCAACACCATAGCAACCACTCGGAATACCCTAGCAACACCATAGCAACCACTCAGAACACCCTAGCAAAAGCCCAGAATACCTAAGCAATGCAATAGCAACTACTCACAACACCCTAGCAACCACCCAGAATACCTTAGCAACCACCCAGAACACAATACCAACTGCCTAGCAAACACCCAGAAAACCTTAGCAACCACCAAGAATACCGTAGCAACCACCCATAATAGCTGAGCAACCACCCATGCCACCCTACTGTGCTTACATCACTGCACACATTCTCATACACACACACACACACACACACACACACACACACACACACACACACACACACACACACACACACACACACACACACACATACACACACACACACACACACACACACACACACACACACACACACACACACACACACACTGCCCCTAAACCTACCCATCACACACACACACACACACACACACACACACACTGCAACCACACAAAAACACCATAGCATTCGAGTGGCGAGTTTTTTTGCCGCTGCAAGCACCCCTCACATTTTCTTCAGGAAATGTACATTCTAGTTTTTACTAGGCTACAAGTAAAAACTATTGAAATCAACATACAAAACCACTGCTAGAAAAAAACAAAGCAGTTCTTGGTATTTCGACCAGATTTCGACTCAGTTACTGAGATTTTTTTCTGTGGCAACTAGACCCGCGCCTCTCATTGGTTCTCTCGCCTGTCAATCAAAGAGCCATGCGCGCTGCGGTCGCGGTCTCGTGTGCGCGCAGTGACAGCTGTCATTGGACGCGAGGCGGCGGTGCGGGTGCACGACAGGAGGAAAATCATCAAATTCATTCGTTTGCGGTGAGTAAACACGAACAATTAGTTTCATAATTAATATTCCACTCTGTACACACACATTTGAGTCTGTTTTAGTGTGAAGCAGGAAGAAGAACGGGCCATTTCTGTGAATTTAGCTTGAGATGATTAACGGACGCAAACCAAATATTTTATATATTGCAATTTTAATATTTTTGAGTTGTAATGTTGACAGAAAGAGAATCATGTATGATTAGGTATCACAATAATAATAATAATAATAGAATGTATATTATTATAAGGGTGATTATTAATAATGGTGTGATGCTTTTGAGGGAGAGAATTATGTTTGATGTTATTATAATATCAGAATATAGATGGCTATTGGAATAGTAAATAAATAATAATTCTAGAGAATATGACAAATGTTGGAGATGGGAAGATGAAGGAATGGAGAGAGAGAGAGAGAGAGAGAGAGAGAGAGAGAGAGACACAGAGAGACACAGAGAGAGAGAGAGAGAGAGAGAGAGAGAGTGTGTGTTTGTGTGTGTTTGTGAGTGAGTGTGTGTGTGTGAGAGAGAGAGAGAGAGAGAGAGAGAGAGAGAGTGTGTGTGTGTGTGTGTGTGTGTGTGTGTTTGATCCCGGTCATGAGTGGAAATCACAGGCAGTGAGTGAAACTGCATCAAATGTGTGTGTTTTGTTGGCAATCGGCAAATAGATGCATAGAATGTGAACAACACCAATGTGTGTGTGTGTGTGTGTGTGTGTGTGTGTGTGTGTGTGTTATGCACCCTTTAACTGGATATTCTTTCTCATGCACACTCACAACAACAAAAAAGAGCGCTGTATGTGTGGAAAAATAGGTCATCCTTCTTCCAAAACACATGCATGCTCAGAATATAAATACATCGCACACGGCTCGCATGAACACACACAGACACACACACACACGAGCACCCGAAGCCTGTGACTAATGCAACATTTATCATGCAAATACACAGCAGGAGTGATGATGTCATCAGTGTGTGATCATGCATGTGTGATGTGAGGCGAGGAGAAACATGCGTCTGACTGTGCTTACATCACTGCACACACTCTCTCTCTCACACACACACACACACACACACACACACACACACACACACACACACACACACACACACACACACACACACACACACACACACACACACACACACACACACACACACACACACACACACAATGCCCCTAAACCTACCCATTACACACACACACACACACACACACACACACACACACACACACACTGCCCCTAAACCTACCCATCACACACACACACACATGTTGGTCTATGTGGTTTACAGGGACTCTCCATAGGCGTAATGGTTTTTATACTGTACAAACCGTATTTTCTATCCCCTTACACTGCCCCTAAACCTACCCATCACACACACACACACACACACACACACACACACACACACACACACACACACACACACACACACACACACACACACACACACACACACACACACACACACACACACACACACACACACACTGCCCCTAAACCTACCCATCACACACACACACACACACACTGCCCCTAAACCTACCCATCACACACACACACACACACACACACACACACACTGCCCCTAAACCTACCCATCACACACACACACACACACACTGCCCCTAAACCTACCCATCACAGGAAACATTCTGCATTTTTACTTTTTCAAAAAAACATCATTTAGTGTTTTTAAGGCCATTTGATATGTCCTCATAAACCACATTTATAGTGTAATACCAGTGTAATACCCATGTAGTTATACAAATTTGTGTCCTCATAAACCACATAAACAGGCTCACACACACACACACACACACACACACACACACACACACACACACACTTCTTTAGTGACATTGTTGATCTCGTGTCTAAAAACACAACACAGCACCGCCGACAGCTTACATAACCAGAACGAAGCTCATTGATGTGTGTGTGTGTGTGTGTGTGTGTGCTCATCTGTGTGCCCATATAAGGAGTTCCGCCCTTCATGATGTCACACAGGGCCATACTCGAAAAACACTTTCTGAAACTTGTTTGAGTCCTGAAGGAGTGTATTCAGCACAGAAATACTCCAATTTGTGTTTTTTTTTTATATTTATCGTGAGAATCAACTCTTCTGTGTGATTAAGGCAGAATGCAGGAAACAGCATTAGCCCCCCCTAGTGTGTGTGTGTGTGTGTGTGTGTGTGTGTGTGATGGGTTCAGGGGCAGTGTGTGTGTGTGTCTGTATGAGTGTGTGATGGGTAGGTTCAGGGGCAGTGTGTGTGTGTGTGATGGGTAGGTTTAGGGGCAGCGTGTGTATGTGTGTGTGATGGGTAGGTTCAGGGGCAGTGTGTGTGTGATGGTTTAGGGGCAGTGTGTGTGTGTGTGAAATGTCCATATAATAATGAGTGCTCTCCTCCAGTGGTGTCCATGGCGATGGCCGCCGGCTCGGGCTCCATGAGGATCCTCATTAAAGGGGGGCGTGTCGTTAACGATGATGTCACTCAGGAGGCGGACGTCTTCATTGAGAACGGGGTCATCCAGCAGGTGGGGCGCGAGCTGATGGTTCCGGGCGGGTCAAAGGTCATCGATGCGTCCGGTAAGCTGGTGATTCCCGGCGGCATCGACACCAGCGTTCATCTGCAGCAGACGTTCATGAACGCCACGACACAGGACGACTTCTACAGCGGAACCAAGGTGACGAATCTCTGAGTCAATGATTCAATGACTCACTCATTAAGAGCTGTTTTATTACTGGATGATTCAGTGTTTTTGAACGAATCTCTTGAGTGAATGATTCAATGACTCACTCATAAAGACTTCACTTGTTTCATTACTGGATAAATCAGTGAATCACACAAACACACTCACACACGCACACACACACTTCTGTTTGTTCTGTCTCACTCTATTACACTCACCGTGACCGTTCAGTTTCTATAGTAACCGTGTTCCCATCTCCGTGGTCTGTGTTTGCCAAGAAAGATGAGCACAGACACTCACAGACCAGACTCGAAAACGTCCTGTACGCAAATATACTGCAGTCTGATTGACGTGTGTGGGGGAGATGCAGCCTTTTCCCCCAAAACTATTATATCTGTATGTGTGTGTGTGTGTGTGTGTGTGTGTGTGTGATGGGTATGTTTAGGGGTAGGGGCAGTGTGTGTGTGTGTGTGTGTGTGTGTGTGTGTGATGGGTATGTTTAGGGGTAGGGGCAGTGTGTGTGTGTGTGTGTGTGATGGGTAGGTTTAGGGGTAGGGGCAGTGTGTGTGTGTGTGTGTGTGTGTGTGTGTGTGTGTGTGTGTGTGTGTGTGTGTGTGTGTGTGTGTGATGGGTAGGTTTTGGGGGTAGGGGCAGTGTGTGTGTGTGTGTGTGTGTGATGGGTATGTTTAGGGGTAGGAGCAGTGTGTGTGTGTGTGTGTGTGTGTGATGGGTATGTTTAGGGGTAGGGGCAGTGTGTGTGTGTGTGTGTGTGTGTGTGTGTGTG
>NC_090191.1:42770523-42778023 GCF_024679245.1 Pseudorasbora parva
TACAAAAAACAGAACAATGTCTAAACGCTGATATGTGACAAGGTGTGAAGCAAACACACAACTACGCTTTTATAAGCTGTCGACCCAAAACAACGAGTGTTTAAGGAGATAAAAGTGGACACAGGCAATCAGAAGTGAAGCTTTATCAGGAAGAATGGGTCAGTTTGGGGATCCTGACACTCAGTGTGTCTACGTGTGCAGTAAACATTCAGTCAGATATCCAAATGTCAGGGTTATATATTATATTTCCTGTCTCTGATGACGTTCCCCTCCAGTGTGTGGAGTTCTCAGTGTAATATAACATGACGAGCTCTACACTTTTATGACTTTAAACGCTCGTTTTTTGGGTCAGCAGCTTATAAACACTTCTGTGTTTCTGGTTGTGTGTTGTTTAGCTTGTTTGCTGTACACCTCGTCACATATCAGCTTTTAGACATTGTTAGTTTTTTTGTAATAACTCAGAAATGACAAGGAGGCGCAATAGAAAGTCAGTGGAGACGGTTGGTTTGTTTCCCGCCGGTGGGCGTGGCTTTCAGATTATGACGCGTGTCGCTCTGTCATTATGGGAACGTTAGTTTAAAATGACAACAGTATATGTTACATAAATGATGATGCGTTTCCTGTGTCGTCAGTGACATCATAAACGTGGTTGCGTCGGATCACCGCGCGTTTAGCACGAAGCAGAAGGCTCTGGGGAGAGAAGACTTCACCAAGATCCCTCACGGGGCGGCCGGAGTGGAGGACCGCATGAGCGTCATCTGGGAGAGAGGAGTGGTGCGAACAACACACACACACGCACGCACACACACACACACTCTCAGACACGCACACACACACACACACACACACACACACACACACACACACACACACACACACACACACTCTCAGGCACACACACACACACATACACACACACACACACACACAGACACACACACACACACACACACACACACACTCTCAGGCACACACACACACACATACACACTCTCAGACACACACACACACACACACACACACACGCTCTCAGACACACACACACACACACACACTCTCAGACACACACACATGCTCTCAGACACACACACACACACTCTCAGATGTGCTTTCCTCCCCTCAGGTCGCTGGTAAGATGGATGAGAACCGTTTTGTGGCCGTGACGAGCTCGAATGCTGCTAAACTTTATAACCTGTACCCGCGGAAGGGACGCATCATGCCCGGAGCCGATGCTGACGTGGTGGTGTGGGATGCGGACGCCACCCGGTACTGAGCCACACACACACACACACACACACACACACACACACACACACACACACACACACACACACACACACACATGTTGGTCTATGTGGTTTACAGGGACTCTCCATAGGCGTAATGGTTTTTATACTGTACAAACCGTATTTTCTATCCCCTTACACTGCCCCTAAACCTACCCATCACACACACACACACACACACACACACACACACACACACACACACACACACACACACACACACACACACACACTGCCCCTAAACCTACCCATCACACACACACACACACACACACACACACACACACACACACACACACTGCCCCTAAACCTACCCATCACAGGAAACATTCTGCATTTTTACTTTCTCAAAAAAACATCATTTAGTGTGTTTATAAGGCCATTTGAATTATGAGGACATTTGATATGTTTTGCGTGTTCTTGTGGGCGGAGTCAACAAACGGCTCTAGTGACGTCATCACAGCAGGAAGTGCAGCGGTGTCGTCCAAACCGGCCGCTCGCTGTCGGCTTTGAAAGGGAACTTCTGTTCAATAAAATATCTCGCTTGGCATTGAACTTTGAGCTTTATAATTTTACAGGTATTATTTATGCTCTAACAGCAACATTACACACTAACTAAAGTTTGAAAGATGGAATCGCGAAGAACGGGACCTTTAAACCAAAAAAAATATATATTGTTCTCTCAATATTAATTTTTTAGGACAGTTTTTTGACATGGAAATTTTTCTCTATGGACCTATGTGTGACTTTTTAAAATTTGATGCACAAGGATTAAGGGTCTTGTTTTCCTGTGTTAAGTACCCTGATGCTCCTTCCATGTGTTCAGGACGATTTCTGCGCGCGCTCAGGCTCAGGGCGGAGACTTTAACCTGTTCGAGAACCTTCGCTGCCATGGCATCCCTCTGGTGACCATCAGCCGAGGACGAGTGGTGTGTGAGAACGCCGTGTTCACCTGCGCTCAGGGCTCCGGGAAATTCTGCCCTATGCGAGCTTTCCCTGACGTCCTCTACAAGAAGATGATTCAGAGAGAAAAGGTGACGCTCTAGATTATTAATCAATGTTATAAGAACCTTAAGTCATAAAAGTGTTTTTCTTGGTTATGAACAGTCCATTTCTCAAACATTATGAGAACATTACATTTAAACGCTCTCGGAAGGTGATCAACTTTAACATTTAAAAAAACACTGGTTACTGGAAGAACGTTTGCTCATAACGTTGAGGGAACCTTGACAGAACGTTCTGAGAACATTATTAAAGGCCAGATAACGTTGAACGAACGCTCTATTAACGTTACTGGAAGAACGTTTGCTCATAACGTTGAGGGAACCTTGACAGAACGTTCTGAGAACATTATTAAAGGCCAGATAACGTTGAACGAACGCTCTATTAACGTTACAGGAAGAACGTTTGCTCATAACGTTGAGGGAACCTTGACAGAACGTTCTGAGAACATTATTAAAGGCCAGATAACGTTGAACGAACGCTCTATTAACGTTACTGGAAGAACGTTTGCTCATAACGTTGAGAGAACCTTGACAGAACGTTCTGAGAACATTATTAAAGGCCAGATAACGTTGAACAAACGCTCTATTAACGTTACTGGAAGAACGTTTGCTCATAACGTTGAGGGAACCTTGACAGAACGTTCTGAGAACATTATTAAAAGCCAGATAACGTTGAACGAATGCTCTATTAACGTTACAGGAAGAACGTTTGCTCATAACGTTGAGAGAACCTTGACAGAACGTTCTGAGAACATTATTAAAGGCCAGATAACGTTGAACGAACGCTCTATTAACGTTACTGGAAGAACGTTTGCTCATAACGTTGAGGGAACCTTGACAGAACGTTCTGAGAACATTATTAAAAGCCAGATAACGTTGAACGAACGCTCTATTAACGTTACTGGAAGAACGTTTGCTCATAACGTTGAGAGAACCTTGACAGAACGTTCTGAGAACATTATTAAAGGCCAGATATTGTTGAACGAACGCTCTATTAACGTTACAGGAAGAACGTTTGCTCATAACGTTGAGAGAACCTTGACAGAACGTTCTGAGAACATTATTAAAGGCCAGATAACGTTGAACGAACGCTCTATTAACGTTACTGGAAGAACGTTTGCTCATAACGTTGAGAGAACCTTGACAGAACGTTATATATTCATATATTCCAAGAATTATAAATTTTGATTTCATGATGATTTTAACACTATTAAATTCCACAGACTCAGAGTCTGCGCGGGGTGGATCGTGCTCCATATTCGGGCAATGTTGCCACGGTAACCAACTCCAGCAGGAAGGAGACGGTCACTCCAGAGGGCGATGCTCCCGCACGGGCGGCCGTTAGACACACAGGTGTACGAGACCTGCACGAGTCCAGCTTCAGCCTCTCAGGTGTGTGTGTGTGTGTGTGTGTGAGATTAAACTTACAAACGCTCAACTCCACCTCTATAAACCCATGGCTTTTACCTGATCTCCGGTCAGTTTTATAAAGTTTATAAATTAGACAATCAATAAAAAGAAACTAGTAGTTAAAGGGTTAGTTCACCCAAAAATGAAATGTCTGTTATTAACTCCTCCCCCTAATGTCGCTCCACACCCGTAAGACCTCCGTTCATCTTCACACACAGTTTAAGATATTTTATATTTAGTCCGAGAGCGTATGCAAGTGTATGCACACTATACTGTCCATGTCCAGAAAGGGAATAAAAACATCATCACAGTAGTCCATATGAGACATCAGTGGGTTAATTAGAGTCTCTTGAAGCATCCAAAATACATTTGGGTCCAAAAATAACAAAAACTACGACTTTATTCAGCATTGGCTTCTCTTCCGCGTTTGTGTTCAATCCTCAAATAAAGATTCAAACGGTTATGACTCAGCGAATTGATTCATGATTCGGATCGTCAATGTCTCGTGATTTCAGCAGTTTGACATGCGATCCGAATCATCCATTTTGCTCTAAACTATAAATCAGTGTTTAATAAATGCTGTGAAATCATTGAACTTCACGAGACTCTACAAGAGTGATTCCTGAAAGGCTTTCTGCAAAAACCCAAACACCTTTTAAAGAAGAAAAAAATCATCACTGACTTTCAAAGCTGCGACAGAAACGACTTTCCACTTCGAGGACCTTGATAGAAATGTAGTGGAGTAAAGAGGACGATATTTGTCTTTCAGATGGAGTGAAGTTAAAGTCAGAAGATTACAGAAAAAATAATACTCCAGGAAAGCACAGAGACTCAAAAAGTGAACTTAAAGGGATAGTTCGCTTTAAAATGGAAGAGTCAGTTAACTGGAGCCATTGACTTCCATAGTAGGAAAAAAAATACTACAGAAGTCAATGGCTCCAGTTAACTGTTTGGTCACTGACATTCTTCAAAATATCTTCCCTTGTGTTCAGCTGAAGAAAGAAACTCATACAGGTTTGAAACAACTTGAGGGAGAGTAAGGGATGACAGAACTTTCATTTTAAAGTGAACTATCACTTTAAGTACAGTACTCGAGTAAATGTACTTAGTAATAACTCAATAACTCATTGTGTCTCCAAATATACTGCATGCTAAGAATTGTGGGATTTTCCTCCACAGGCTCTCAAGTGGACGATCACATTCCCAAAAGATCTTCGGCTAGAATCCTGGCTCCACCTGGTGGACGATCCAGTGGGATCTGGTAACGAGGAACTCCAAAATATCCATGTGTTTAAAGCTACTCAATATAAGAGCTGGATTAAAGTGAAAGCAGAGAGCGTTACACCGCCGGACAAACGTTTGGACACACCAGCTTTAAAATCTTTCTTCTGCTTAATTGTTGGAAAATAATCATATATCAAGATAATCAGATGTGTCCAAACTTTGTTCTGGTATTGTACGTACAGATGTTCTTTATTCAGTCACGTTCTGTTAGTCGGGTCACATGATATTGCCAAAAGAGACAAAACTATTGCTTTTCAGTATTAAAAGTGAGTTCACATAATTATATGTATAAATGTTTTTTATAGTTTGTGCATTCACAATGTAGACCAAACCAAGTGTGTTTTTCCTGAATCACGTCACATTTAAAGCTCACATGCTCATACCGAACTCACACTTGTGTTTATAGTGATGATGATGCCCACATTATATGAATTAAGTGTCTGTGAAATATCTATATTTTACATATATATTTAATGAATTAATGAATGGTTTGTTGTTAGCTATGATGGTCTTGATTGTGTAATAATGAAATCTCTAGAGCGTCAGTGACTGATTTTACCCCATTTGTCAAAAAATGTTAAAGGGACAGTTCACCCCAAAATTAAAATGTCATGTTGTTCCAAACCCTTAAGACGTTCGTTCTTCTTTGAAACACGAATGACGATTTCTGTCCCTCCATTGACAGTCTATGTAACTACCATTTGAAGCTTCATAAAGTAAATTAAGCTCAATTGCTTTATATGATGAACAGTTTTTCCTATTTTAAGAGCGAATGCATGGATCTAATACACTGATACTGATACACAATAGGCTGCTGTCACTTTAAGAGCAAATGCACAGATCTAATGCACTGATACTGAGAGCCACATTAGGCTACTGTGACTAAGAGCAAATGCACAGATCTAATACACTGTTAGATTAGGCTGCTGTGACTTTAAGAGTGAATACACGGATCTAATATACTTCTCATATTAGGCTACTGTCACTTTAAGAGTGAATACACATATCTAAGACACTGTCATATTAGGCTACTGTCATTTTAAGAGTGAATACACAGATCTACTACACTGTCATGTTAGGGTACTGTCCCTTTAAGACCGGATGCACGGCTCTAATACACTGTCATATTAGGCTACTGTCACTTTAAGAGCGAATACGTGGATCTAATACAATGTCATATTAGGTACTGCCACTTTAAGACTGGATGCACAGATCTAATACGCTGTCATATTAAGCTACTGTCACTTTAAGAGCAAATATACGGATCTAAACACTGTCATATTAGGGTACTGTCACTTTAAGAGCGAATACACGGATCTAATACACTGTCATATTAGGGAACTGTCACTTTAACAGCGGATGCACGGATCTAATACACTATCATATTAGGGAACTGTCACATTAAGAGTGAGTACACGGATCTTATACTCTGTCATATTAAGCTACTCTTACTTTAAGAGCGAATATATGGATCTTAACACTGTCATATTAGGGTACTGTCACTTTAAGACCAAATACATGGATCTAATACACTGTCAAATTAGGGAACTGTCACTTTAAGAGCGAATATACAGATCTAATTTACGCTGTCATATTAGGGAACTGTCACTTTAAGAGCGTATGCACGGATCTACTACACTGTCATATTAGGGAACTGTCACTTTAAGAGCGGATGCACGGATCTACTACACTGTCATATTAGGGAACTGTCACTTTAAGAGCGAATATACAGATCTAATACACTGTCATATTAGGGAACTGTCACTTTAAGAGCGAATATACAGATCTAATACACTGTCATATTAGGGAACTGTCACTTTAAGAGCGAGTATACAGATCTAATACACTGTCATATTAAAAAAATCTTCATGAGTAAGTCTTGTGTGTTTGGAACAACATTAGCATGAGTAATTTTTGTGTGAACTTTCCCTTTAAATCAGCGGCTGCTGAAAGTTAGACATTCCACATCCAACGAATGAGTTTTATTGATCTGCACACGTCCATAAGCCTCTTACATGTGTGTGTATAAAGTCTTCTGTTGTGTTGATCAGAGTTATGATGTGTGTGTGTGTGTTCTGTCCCGATCCCGCATGAACTAGGGCTGGATTTATTGGTGCTGTTTTATAAATGCGCAGTTTTCCCTGCGGCCCTCGCTCAGTTTATATGGTCTCGGTGTTTTTTCACTTTGTGAGTGAGTGTGTGTGTGTGTGTCGTTTGTCGACCGTGAAGGCTTGTTTCTTATCATGTATAAGTGCAAAAATAAACAACCAAATCCATATGAACCTGTTGCTGTTTATTTAATTATAATGTTATGTTGTATGCATTTATAAACATCCTCTACGTCATTTATAAGCATATCATTAACTAGAAATATTATATTTTTTAATGTTAAATAGTAAAATATACATTTTAGTACATTATTATATTTGTTTCTTCTGCTGCTATATATTTATCAGACAAAGCTAAACAAAACATTCGTACTGCGTATGTTGTGTAGTGGTAGAGTGGTAGTAACG